>NW_024081755.1:503977-569678 GCF_003009895.1 Hyaena hyaena
AAAATGATGCTGGCTTTGTATAATGAGTCTGGAAGTTTTCCTTTGATTTCTATTTTTTGAAATAGCTTGAGAAGAATGGGTATTAATTTTGTTTTAAATGTCTGGTAGAATTCCCCAGGGAAGCCATCTGGCCAAGGGCTTTTATTTTTTGGGAGATTTTTGATAATTGATTCAGTTTCCTCACTAGTTATGGATCTGTTCAGTTTTCCTATCTCTTCCCGTGTGAATTTTGGTAGTGAGTGTGTGTTTAGGAATTTGTCCATTTCTCCTAAGTTGTCTACTTGTTGGCATATAATTTTTCATAGTATTCCCTGATAATTGCTTGTATTTCTGAGGAGTTGGTTGTAACAAGTCCATTTTCATTCATGATTTTGTCTATTGGGTATTGTCTTTTCTTTTTGAGAAGGCTGGCTAGAGGTTTGTCAATTTTGTTTGTTTTTTCAAAAACCCAATTCTGGGTTTCATTGATGTGTCCAACTGTCTTTTTGTTTGTTTGTTTCTTTGTTTTTTTATGGATTCTATATTGTATACTTCTGCCCTGATTTTTATTATTTGTCTTCTCCTACTGGGTTTGGGGTGCTCTTGTTGCTCTACTAGTTCCTTTAGGTGCGCTGTTAGATTTTGTAGTTGCACTGTTTCTAACATCTTGAAATAGGCCTGGCGTGCAATGTACTTTCTTCTTAGGACTGCATTTGCCGCATCCCATAGATTTTGGATTGTTGTGTTTTCATTTTCATTTGTTTCCATGTATTTTTTCATTTCTTCTCTAATTGCCTGATTGGCCCATTCATTCTTTAGTAGGGTGCTCTTTAACCTCCATGTTTTTGGAGGTTTTCCAGACTTCTTCCTGTGGTTGATTTCAAGTTTCATAGCATTGTGATCTGAAAGTGTGCATGGTATGATCTCAATTCTTTTATATTTATTGAGGGCTGCTTTATGTCCCTGTATGTGATCTATCTTGCAGAATGTGCCATGCGCACTTGAGAAGAATGTGAATTCCATGGCCTCAGGATATAGAGTTCTAAATATCTGTCAAATCCATCTGGTTCAATGTGTCATTCAAGTCCATTGTTTCTTTAGTGATTTTCTGTCTAGTTGATCTATCCATTGTTGTAAGTGGAGTATTAAAGCCCCCTGCAATTAGCACATTCTTATCCATAAGATTGTTTCTGTTTGTGATTGTTTTATGTATTTAGCTGTTCCTGTATTCAGTGCATAGACATTTATAATTGTTAGCTCTTCCTGATAGATAGACCCTGTAATTATTATGTAATGCCCTTCTTCATCCCTTGTTACTGCCTTTACTTTAAAGTACAGTGTATCTGCTATAAGTACAGGTACTCCAGCTTTCATCTGACTTCCAGTAGCATGATATATATTTCTCCATCCCCTTACTTTCAATCTGAAGGTGTCCTCAGGTCTAAAATGAGTTTCTTATAGACAGCAAATAGATGGATTTTTTTAAAATCCATTCTGCTACCCTATGTCTTTTGATTGGATCATTCAGCCCATTTACATTCAGTGTTATTATTGAAAAATATGGGTTTAGAGTCACAGTGTTCTTTGTAGGATTCATGCTTGTGGTGGTGTCTCTGGTACCTTGCCTTCCTTGCAACATTTCTCTCATAGAGCCCCCTCAGGATTTCTTGTAGGGCTGCTTAGTGGTGATGAATTCTTACAATTTTTGTTTATTTGGGAAGACTTTTTTCTCTCCTTCTATTCTGAATGACAGGCTTGCTGGATAGAGGAATCTTGATGGCATATTTTATCTGTTCATCACATTGAAGATTTCCTGCCATTCCCTTTTGGCCTGCCAAGTTTCAGTAGATAGGTCTGTCACCACTCTGATAGATTTCCCTTTGTATGATAGGGCCCTTTTATCCCTAGCTGCTTTCAGAATTCTCTCTTTGTCTTTATATTTTGCCAGTTTCACTATGATATGTCATGCAGAAGACTGATTCAAGTTATGTGTGAGGGGAGTTCTCTGTGCCTCTTGGATTTCAGTGTCTGTTTCCTTCCCCAGATTGGGGAAGTTCTCTGCTATAATTTGTTCAAGGTCTCTTTCAGCGCCTTTCTCTCTCTCTTCCTCGTCTAGAATTCCTATGATATGGATATTGTTCCATTTGATTGTATTCCTCAGCTCTCAAACTCTCCTCTCATGTTCCTGGATCAGTTTATCTCTCTTTTTCTCGGCTTCCTCTTTTTCTATAATTGTGTCTTCTAATTCACCTATTCTCCTCTCTACCTCTTAATCCATGCATTGGATGCCTCCATTTTATTAT
The DNA here is from genome assembly GCF_003009895.1 of Hyaena hyaena. Taxonomy (NCBI): domain Eukaryota; kingdom Metazoa; phylum Chordata; class Mammalia; order Carnivora; family Hyaenidae; genus Hyaena; species Hyaena hyaena. The sequence goes on from NW_024081755.1 coordinate 506,260, forward strand.
GCATCTCATTTATAGCATTTTTAAATTCATCACAACTATTTTTAAGCTCCATAGTGTTTGTAGCAATCGTTTCTCTGATGTCTTCCATGCCTTTTTCAAGCCCAGTGATTAATTTTATGACTATTGTTCTAAATTCTTGTTCAGTTATGTTGCTTATATCTGTTTTGAGGAGTTCTTTAGCTGTCATTTCTTCCTGGAATTTCTTTGGAGGAGAGTTCTTCCATTTCATCATTTTGGTTAGCTTTCTGTCTCTTGTCAGTTTTAAAGCTTGTTATGCCCTCTACACCTGCGAGTACTGTTATATTAAAGAAGGCTCTTTGACTGTCCAGGGCCTTCTGTTCAGGAAGTGTTCTTTGATTGGTGTCTCTTGGTCTCTCTTGTTGAGACTTTGGTTATTTTATTTCCCTACTTGTAGTGGTATTTGGGACTCTCCACCATGTGTACTTTGGCTTGTTTCTTGAGGTAGCCTTGGAAAAGAAAACAGACAAGCACACAGGGAACAAAAACACACAAATGCACAGACAAATCCAACAATCACATAAACTGAAAAGGAAAAAGGGAAAGGAAGGAAGGAAGGAAGGAAGGAAGGAAGGAAGGAAGGAAGGAAGAAAGAAAGAAAGAAAGAAGGAGGGGGGAAAAGAGGAAAGTGGAAAAAAGAAAAAGAAGAAAAAAGAAAAAAAAAACCCAAAAGACAAAGGACAGTCTAAATGCATAAAAGCAGAATTCCCAGCTACAAATAAAGAGCTGGGTGTATGCAGAGCTGAGGGAAGAGCATATACAAAGAGAAATGGCAGGGCGGGGAGGAAGCAAAATTGGAAGAGAAATGACCAGGCAGAGAGACTAAGAAGCTTAATTCAGAGAGAGAAAGAGGAGAATATGGTAAGAGGAGAGGAGAAAGAAACGAAGATAATGTTACTCAGAGAAACTATATAGTCTGATTACTCCAGAGAGAGAGAGAGAAATAGAAAGGAGTGGTAGAGGTGTAGAATATACATCTAGATAATGGATTAAATGTGACTGTTTAAGCAAACCAGTGACCAGAGTGCCCAGTCCAGCAGAGGAGAGGGATACGAGTGAGACAAGGGAAAATATATCTGAATAGAAAGAATTTGATCTAGCATTAATCACGATAGTGCATCCATGTTGGTCTTGCCCCCAGCTCAGGTAAAAAAAAAAAGGCTGCTCTCTAGCAGGAATGGGCGTGGTTTGGTGTAGGCGGGTCTTAGCCTCCACTGTGTCCTGCAGGCCTCTCCCTGAGGTCCCGCCTTGGTGGCTATGGGGAGAAAAATGGCGGTGCCCCAGTCCCTTCTCAAACCAAGTGTTGCAACTCACTCTTTTGGGTCCAATCTCCCTGTGCCACAGGCGTAGCCAAGGTGGACCATACTCTATGTTCCAAGCCACGCCTCATTTCCAGATCTTAGAACTTAGTCCACGCACCCCATTGACACCAACCAAAATATACTCTCACAGGCCCAGTCCCTCTGAGCAGTTTCAAGCCTCTCACCTCCCCACTGGGAATCGAGCTTAGCCAGAAGAGTGGCACAGTGGCTTCAGGCACACCGTTTCCCCTCCAGGTCGAGCTGGTGAGCAGAGGAGCAGTTTATCTGAGTGTTGCCTGGGACCAGTGAGTCCCACTCAAGGTCAGCTGGACAGTTGGAAATTGGATGCCTCTGTGTCCTGAGCTGAGGTTTTTCTCTTCTCTAGGGACAGGGAAAGTTTCTTGAGCAGTTTCAGCCACTCTTTCTTTACCCCTTGACTCACTGTGGAGCCTTGGAAAGGGGGCTCCCTCCCTGCCTTCCGTGTCTCCGATCCCAGCCTGTTTTTATTTTCCATAGTATGCACTCACACTACAAGTGGACTCTGTCTCCTTTTCCTCCCAAACTCCTGGATTCCGTAAGGGTTCCTATGGCTTCAGGTCTTCTCCATTTGAGAGAGGGGGGCAAGTGAAATGTACGGAGCTCCCTACTTCTCTGCCGTCTTGCCTCCTCTCGGCTCAATTTTGGTTCAATCAATAAAAAACAAGTTATTATTTCACAAAATCAAAAAGTGAAGGGATAATAAGGTGGAATGCATACTGTATCATATGTGCTAGAAAGCAGGTTTGTGTAAGCACACCTTGATTAATCATTACCTTCAGAATACAGAGGTCCTATCCTCCCTCTATATTCCCATCAAGCAGAATGTATAGAAGAATGTGTTGTTCAGCATTCGAGGTCAGGGGCTCCAGGGGTGGCCAAGACAGAGCATCTCCCTTTGTCAGGCCTTGATCTCCTTGGAACACTGGCTATTCGAGGAGGTAAAGGGCTATAGATGGTTGCTAGGATAAGTCACTATGCTATAAATATTCGCTGCATATAAATCCCAGCAGGAGATTCTTTGTCCTGTCACCTGCTCCTAGAACCCCTGTTTGTCAACAATACTCAATAAACCTATTTCTCAATCCCTGTCTCTGGGTCTTCAGCCTCACCAAACTATCATCCACATTTGGCTTAGAGTTTGCTGGGGAGCAGCAACACACATACATAGTAGGATCAGGAATGTGGGGCCATTTTTCTGCATTCTCTTTCTCTGGCTTGTCAGCTTTCTCTTCAGAGTGACATCATTCATGGTCTGAGAATAGCAAAATCTAGGCCAATTTCCCTCATTTACGTATCAGATATGTGTGTTTCTTCTTCAAACACAGAATAAAAGCCATTAGCTCTAACGTTATCAGGTCAATTCAGTTCACATGCCCACCTTTGACCAATAACAATTGACAGAGAAATTACTGGTCTCTGACTGGATTATAAACTTATTTTCTCACAAGATGAGTACTATTACCATAACTGATTTAGAAAAGCAGAACCACCATCCTTGGAACTAGAAATAGACTGAGCAACTGGGAGGGAAGTAGGGGAGAAAATTAAAAAAATACAGATGAGATTTGTTGGATAAATATTATGTTAGTTTTATATTGCTGTATGACAAACTGGCACGGATCTAGTGGCTTAAAGCAATACCCACCTATTCTCTTTTATTTCTTATTTATTGTTTTATTTATTTCTGAGAGAGAGAGAGAGAGAGGGTGTGAGCAGGGGAGAGTCAGAGAGAGAGAATCTGAAGCAGGTTCCAGGCTCTGAGCTAGTTGTCAGCACAGAGCCTGACATGGAGCTTGAACCCACACACTGTGAGATCATGACCTGAGCCAAAGTCGAACGTTTAATCGACTGAGCCCCCCGGGTGCCCCTACCCACCTATTCTATCAGAGTTTCTGAACTGGGATAGGTAAGGCTGGGTTCTCCCTTTAGTTCTCAAAGGGCTGTATTAAGGTATTGGCAGGCTATATTCTCATATAAAATCCTCTTCAATGCTCATTCAGATTGTTAGCAAAATTCACCTCCTTGTGCTTATAGGACTGAAGTTTTTATTTTCTTGCTGAGGACAGCCCTCAGCTCCTAGAGACTAGCCACATTCCTTGCCATGTGGCCTCCTCCATCATCAAAGACTCCAATAGACAATTTCTTTCACATTGAATTCTCCAAGATTTCAATCTCACTGCTAATCTTAGAGAAAGAAAAAAAAATAAGGACAATTAGCTTTCCCAATCTACTTTTGAGCACTGGCTAACTTGTACACTCTGTCTCATTACTAAACCAATGATGTGGAAAAGTTCTAGAAAATGCCTTGAAATTTATATTTTAAGTTTTTATTTAAATTCTAGTTAGTTAACATTTATGATAATGTTAATTTCAAGTGCAGAATTTAGTGATTCATCACTTACATATGACAGTGCTCATCAAAACAAGTGTCCTTCTTAATACCCATCATCCTAGGAAATGCATTAAAATTTAATGTGTTGGATGAGAATGGACAAGTTCTTGAGGAGACTCATTTTATGTGGAAATCCCAGTGAACACTGTATTCTCTATCTCTTATAGACATATCCAGTACTATATGCCTTGATATACAATGATATAAGTGGAACTATTAAGATCATGGACTAGAAACTTCTACTATTAGAAGCTATATGTATTTACTTCATTTTCACTACACTCACAAAAAAGATTACCCTCCCTTTTTCCAATCAACATGCCTGAGTTACTATTTTTGGATTAACTGACCTTCATTTTTTAGTATTTTTAGTCCCCCAGTCTTCATATCAACTTGCCCTATTGAGTCACTTCATATCAACTCTATGAACTCTAAAATGTTCACTCTTTGGACACATAAGAATTAAGGGATTTGGTGCTTAAAAACTTCTCAGTGATTCTGAGAGTGGAGTTTGAGTAATACACTGATGGCAGAAGCCAGAAACCAAAGGTTAAAGATAGACATTATTTCTAGAGTGATCATTTACAAAACAGCTGGTTAATCTCTGATGTTTCTGACCATCCATATTTGTTGGAATAAGAAAAAATAAGATCTTTATTATACATCAAAAGCCACAAAAAATAGGTTAGTTGTTATAATCCATTTACTTGAAGGCCTTTGACATTCTACTGGCATTACTCATTCACCCAACTCAAAATCATGTAGTGAAGGAAACTTATTTTCACTGGAACTTTTTTTTAAAAAAGAAGACTTTCTTATTTTCTTCTCCCTAGGCTACAGTTTTAAAAAAACACTTATTAGAAGCCTTACTTATATAATTTTATTTACATTTACTTTTTTAGATGGTAAAAATGATTGGTAGATAATGTATTCATTTGAAAGCCCACCTCTTGTACAGTTTTGTAAACTATGAAGTAAAAAAAGATAGCTAGCTTGATTCAAGCTGTTTTAGTAAATAGTAAATTAGGCTTGATGTTGGCATAGTTAACAATTTCCTTAAAAAGGACTTTCCCACTTGATTTTCTTTAAAAGTTTTCCTAATTTGTGTTGATTTGCCAACTAGGCAGCCTACACAGTAATTTTGATCAGGAAGTAAAAGACACTGGACAAACTGATTTGACTTTTTATACTATGGATGAAATTTCCCATTTATAAAAATATTGGTGGGATATTTTTGATCAATTAATTCCTGGTTCTACCATTTAAATTTTTTAATCACTTTAAGACTATAGGGTGCCATGACAGAAATTGATGCTGAGGCATTTTCTTTAAACTTCAGAAGATGGAACAAGCATTTTTTAATTTTAGGTTTTTAAATCTTAGATTATTTAAATAGCCAAGCCAGGTTATACTCTTGATTTTTAAATCCTAATATGACTGCTGTGCTATTATCAAGGTTATTGATAGTAAATTTCTTAAATTTAAGGGAAGAGATTTATAATTATTTAATAGATACCGTCAATGATGTGGTTTAATATAATGTTTTAGATTGGGCTTCCTGAAAATAGGGCTTGAGAAGGGAATTTTTTGTTTGTGTGGTTTAAAAAGAGAATGTGAGAAGCAAGATAGATCAGAGAAAACAGCTATGAGTATGATTGCAAAAACTAGCTTTGGGGTGACCTCACAGGACAGTATAAAACAAAAGTCCCATCATAGATTTAGGGCAAGAAGTACATCTTTGTACCCCATGTCAGTCAGTGATAGGCTGAGGTATGGAGATGAGGAAGCACACAGCCACCCAGGGAGGTGAGGTCTATTTCCATACCGTGAGCCACTTCCCTCTCCATACAGACGATGACCAGAGATCCTGTCAATGTTCATTGGGAAGATTTTGACTCACCATCTTCACCGAGTGTGGCTGTGACCCAATAAGGCAGTTCATTTGCACCCTATATCCAAATACTACACAGAACTCTCAACTAAACACGTTTTTTTCCCTCCACTATCAGTTAATCTTAGAGAATGCTTCTATGAGGCCCATGGTCTAAGATAAGGGAGAGATATTTATGTGATAGAAGGGAACACTGAGGTCTGAGATCCCCTATCTTTGTATAGCTTATTGTGTCTTCTGGATCAGTTCAGTTTCACCTCAAATTCTCCACTTTGGATTTGGGGTTGATTGCTACTGGACCTTGGTGTGTCTAATAGTATTCAGTCCTTCAGGACAGTTCTGGTTTCATAGTCACTTGGTAGCTCACTGTAAAATGTTTCATATATATCAAAGCTCAGTAGCATACTAGAAACTGATAAAGATAGTATTACCATACTTTAGAGATTGAGTTCTGCATTGTAGCTTTCCTATAGGGGCTTGACAGGGGTATCCTGTCCTTCTCTAACAGAAATACCACTAATACCATAGGATCTGTCAAGTCCTATGGCCCAATCAGGTCCATTTGTATAGCAGTTTGAACCTTCCTTAGCACTTTTACTTTTGGGGTGTCACTCAAAATTGGCAGCCATACGCATTATCTAATAGATGTACTTAAATAGTAGTTTTAAGCATAGAATAAATTGTCTCCAAAACCTAGAGGACTTTCTTAATGGTAGAAGTTTCAAGGTACAATACAGTATCTTTTACTTTTCTATCATGGTCCAGACCGCTAGACTCAAAAATCTTTGCTAATATCATAGGTCTTAAAATTGTGTAGGTTTATTTTCCATTCAGTGGAAATTATATCTTACAAAGGAATCCAGAAAACCTGACCTTTTGTTTATCAGGATTGATTTGTATTTCATAAATAAAATATACCTATGCGATCTGATCTTTGGAATATTCCAATGGTCCAAGACTCTTCTGACTATATTATAACAAAGAAAAGGAGAATTAATATATGCCTGGGATATATCCTATGTCCATTTCAAATACAATCTTGTAAATATAAAGATAAATCTGGAAGTAAATATAAAAGACTACTAGGTAAGGCTGTGGACCCAATGTACCCAAAGTAAGATGGACGTAGGCCAGAATTTCATTTCTTACCTGTTTTAATTTCCGATTGCTTACTGTAAGTAGTTACCATAAACTCAGTGGTTTAAACACAAAGACACACACACATTTATTAGCATACAGTTATAGAGGTTAGAAGTCCATAATAAGCTTCATTAAGCTAAAATCAAAGTGTAAGCAGGGCTGGTTCCTTCTCGCACACTGCTTCTTTGCGTTTTTAAGGCTCTACTAGTCACCTTCGTTTGTGGTCCCTTTCTCCATCTTCAAAGTAAATCATTCCAATCTTTCCTTCCCTTAAAAGGGCCGAACCTAAATAATTTCCATTTTAAGACCCTTAACTTAATCATAACTGTGAAGTAACAGGTTTAACAGGCAACAGTAACAGGTGCTGGGCATTAGGAAGTGGACATAATTTGGAGGCCATTATTCATTCTACTATATTATCTAACACAAACCTACATCCTGTTCAAAAAGGGAGGTTCAAATGATAGCACTGTGGATTGATGAATTTGAGGATCAACTCAGATCTTGCTTCCAAACGCTTTTGAAATGTTTGGATATTTATCTTTATCTCATGTGTAGTTATTTAAATAAATGGTCATAGGTTTTCTCAGAGGCCTGGAATAATTACTTTTCTCCTTTATGTGGTATTGCTAAGTCCTTTTTCAGGAAAATACGAACTTATTTGGTCCATGGTTGTTGGGTCTGAGAACTACTTTAGTGCTGGAAATGGAGTAATTGATTACAACTTTCCATCGTGGCTTATCTCAGTTTTCTGATGCTCATTCTTTGATCTCTTTGATCATATATATTAAGCAATACCTTCCTTGGCTCTGAATTTAACTTGTCTCTAAAACCACAATGTTCTGAATCTTCTCCACAGTTCCCAATATTCCAATAGGTCATGACTGACCATTTCAGGCCAGATGTACTTTACTGTAATTATACCAAATTAGTTGCTTACATTAAATTCATAAAGTTCATCTTGTATATGCTTATCTCAAGACTCAGAGAACCACCTCTATTCTATTAGTGTCCTGATTTTGCATAGGAGGTTTCCTCAAGGTAGAAATTCCATGTTCTCTGAAGATTCAGCACACTTAGAAGTAAGTTCTGTGTCTGAGTTTTAGCCACGTCTGACCTTCAGAGCCAGGAGATAAGAGTCTATGTGCTGTCAAGGAAGACCTCTAACTCACACATGTTGTTTTAAATTGTTGATTAACAGCTGGGAACTACATACACTGTTTTAAAAACTTCAATGGAGCTCAGCAACAGCCTTTCAATGTCAAGTCCTTAGAGTTGTTATTTCCCTGACTTCTCAAAGTCCCCATAGACAGCAACAGTTAGTATTGCTACTTATATTTCATTCCAGTTTATCACAGTTGAAAATTTTAGCAACCTCAACTGCTACAACATGCCAGAGATCACCAATGTCTACCTGCTACAAATAATAAAGTCCTCTTTCCTATCCAGGTGGTAAACTATCTGACTAAAGAATCCCACTCTTTTTTTAAGTTTATTTTTATTTATTTTGAGAGATAGAGAGCAAGCAGGGAAGGGACAGAGAGAGAGGGAGACAAAATCCCAAGCAGGCCCCACGTCATCAGCACTGAGCCCAATGCATGCCTCAAACTCACTAATCATGAGATCATGACCTGAGCCGAGATCAAGAGTTGGATGCTTAACTGACTGAGCCACCCACGCACCCCTAAAGAATCCCTATCTTGAAGTCTCCTTCCCAGGACAACTTCTAATACCACCTACTTTATGTCAAGTTTCCTAAAAGCAGAGCTCAGAATACTATATCATCTCAAAATGAGTAACTTAGGGAATGCCCTCTGACAAAGAGGAATGAGGGAAGTAGGATAGAAAAGAGTAGAAAAGCTAACCCAAATTCCAGTCTTTTCAATAAATGGTGCTGGAGAAACTGGACAGCTATATGCAAAAGGATAAAACTGGACCACATTCTTATAGTTTTTTACAAAGTAAACACAAAATGCATTAAAGACCTAAGTGTAAGACCTGAAACCATAAAACTCCTAAAAGAAAACACAGGGAGCAAATTCTTTGACACAGGCCTTAACATTTTTCTAAATATGTCTCCTCAGCCAAGGGAAACAAAAGCAAGCATAAACTATTGGGACTATACTAAAATAAAAAGCTTTTGCACAGTGAAGAAAACCATCAACAAAATGAAAAGGTAACCTGCTAAATGTGAGAAGATATTTGCAAATGATAGATCCAATAAGATATTAACATCCAAGATAAAAACAAGCAAAAAATTCATACAACTCAACACCAATAAAACAAAACAAACACCCTGAAATAATCCAATTGAAACATGAAGGAGAGAGCAGAAATAGACCTTCTTCCCAAAAAAGATACACAGATGGCAAACAAACACATAAAGAGATCCTCAACATCACCAGCCATCAGGGAAATGCAAATCAAATCCACAATGAGATATCACCTAGCACATATGCCGGAACAACTAGAATCAAAAGTATAAGAAATAAGCATTGATAAGAATGTGGAGAAAAATGAACTCTGTGCATTGTTGTACTAATTTAAGTACAACCACTGTGGAAAATAGTATGGAGGTTCTTCAGAAAATTAAAAATAGAAATACCATATTATCCAGTAATTCCACTACTTGTTATTTACCCAAAGATAGTGAAAACATGCTTTCCAAAAGATATACATACTCCTATATTTATTACAATAGCCAAGATAGGGAAGTAACTCAAGTATCCACTGATAGATGAAAGTAAAAGATGGGGTATATATATACACAATGGAATATTACTACACCATAAAAACTGTGAGATCTTGCTATTTGCAATGACATGGATGCGCCTCGAAGGTATTATGCTAAGTGAAATAAGTCAGAGAAATACAAATACCATATTATTTTACTTATATGGATTTGAAGAAACCAAACAAGTGAAAATAAACATAAAAAGAAGAAATAGACCCATAAATACAAAGGAAAGGGGTTAAGGGGATGGGCCAGATGTGTGAAGGGTAGTGGGAGGTATAGTTTCTAGTTACAGAATGACTAAGTCACAGGGATAATAGATACAGCATAGGAAATACTGTTAATGGTATTGTAGTAGCATTGTATGGTGACAGATCATAGCTACAGCATAATGTAGAGTTGTTCAATCACTATGTTGGACACTCAAAACTGCTATAACAATGTGTGTTAAGTATACATCAAAAAATTAAAATAAGCAAGCAAACAAATAAAAAAAACAGCATGGTGATGAATAAAATTGTGCACTAAAAAAAAGGAGTGACATCTTTTAAGGAAACAAAGTGAAAAACACAGTTAAAAAATAGCTAACCCAAATTCTTGTTTCAGATAAAGAATTGCCTGTAGTCTATTACCAGAAGGAAGTTCTCGAACACAAACTACATCAGAGAGTTAGTCTACCTTGAAATAAGGAAACCAGTCTTCTACCTTCTTATTAGTAAGGCATGGACCAAGTTGATTGGGGAAAGGGGAAAGGAAAGGAGAGACATAGCCTCAGGTGGGAAATGGCTCCAGTCTGGCTGAGGGTAATTCTCTGAAGGAGTCTGCAGCTATGAGCCATTACTGGTTACGATTCACAACTGCTGGAAAATGAATACCCTGGATGGAAAAGAGAATTGGGGCTAGGAGTGTAACAGCATCATTCTCTACCTAACATTTCACATTCAAACTTTAATTTTTACTTTGACTCTCCTACATCTGTATAACTATATAGCAATTGCTGTATAACTATATAGCAACTATATAGCAATAAAAGTACCTTATGTGAACAAAAGACATCTTATGCAATCTTGTTTGGTTTTATTGTTCAGATGACATATCCACACTGTAAATTATTCAGATGATTGTCAATCCCCACCTTAACTTTGGACTGTGAAATCCTATACATTAGCTTTTTCATATTCCGCTGTTTGAAATAAAGATGTAGCTATTACCCTGTTATTTGGATCATCCATGGTAGATAATTTGGGACCCCAAATTCACTTTTCTTTTGTTACTTTAATGAATTAAATTTATCCATTTAGATTGATAAAAGCTGGCTTTCAGCTCTAGTATTCAGCTCTAGTCTATACCTGAGTGGGATTGGATTTCTGCATGACATCAAACAGTTTAGAGAAAAAAAGCTAAAAATCAGGTGGTTCAGATGAGGAGTGTGTCACTCCAGTGTCCATTCAAGACCAACCAAATGATTTCAGTCACCTTTCCAAGTTGTGATGAGTAATGAAATCAGGTTTTCATTTAATCTGTATGGTTTCTGTTCCCTGAAAGGTAGGTGATCTAAGAGTGTTTCTCTTATCCAAGGAACTGTGATTGCCTTTTTGCTTTTTGGGGAATAGAAGAATATCAGTTAGGTACTGAAGCTGAATTTTCTTTAATTTTTAAATTTAATTTTAAATTACACACTTTTATTCTTTTTGTTTAAAATATGGACATTTCAAGGGCACCTGGGTGGCTCAGTCATTTGAGCATCTGACTTCAGCTCAAGTCATGATCTCACAGTTCATGGGCTTGAGCCCCATGTTGGACTCTGTGCTGACAGCTCAGAGCCTAGAGCCTGCTTCAGATTCTGCGTGTGTCTCTCTCTGCCCCTTCCCTGCTTGTGGTCTATCTCTCTCTGTCTTTCAAAAAATAAATAAACGTTAAAATATGGAGATTTCAGTCACTGGTTCAAAATATCATTCAAAAAATATGGCATACTATGGGGCGCCTGGGTGGCTTAGTCGGTTAAGCGTCCGACTTTCGCTTAGGTCATGATTTTGCGGATCGTGGGTTCGAGCCCCGCGTCGGGCTCTGTGCTGACTGCCAGCTCAGAGCCTGGAGCCTGTTTCAGTCTGTGACTCCCTCTCTCTCTGACCCTCCCCTGCTCACGCTGTCTCTCTCTCTCTCTCCTAGAAATAAATAAAATGTTAAAAAAAATTTAAAAAAATATGGCATACCATTATCTTAGACTATAGAGACAATAATGTAAATCATAGATCCAAGGCATTCCTATAGGGCACTGGACCACAATGTCTCTATGTTTTTATTTAATAGATTAATGTATTAGAATTTATGTTTAGTGTTTTAGAAAAACTGATTATCTACCCCTTATATTGTTATTTGGGAGATCAGAATTTGAAGGTTTTTTACTTTCTAGGTGATAATTGGTTAATTTGTTCAATAGTAATTTAAAGCATCTACTTTGTGAGGATTTTAGTGAAAAGAATTATTTGAAGTTTAATCTTCCTCCTTTAAAATTTTAGACTTAATATCACCTAATGAAGTACTTTGTAATTTTATGCAGACCTAAGGAAATGTTTTGTTTTGCTTTTTTTTTGTTAATTGAAAATTTGTCTAGAATTTCCAGAGAACAAGTAAAAATATTTCTCTGAGGAATATTTATATGGCATCTTAGACTACTTTTAAAAATAAAGGTTTTTCACCATAAAATACCTCGGAATAAACCTAACCAAGGATACAAGAGATCTGTATGATGAAAACTATAGAAAACTTATGAAGGAAATTGAAGAAGACACAAAGAAATGGAAAAACATTCCATGCTCATGGATAGGAAGAATAAATATAGTTAAGATGTCATTACTACCTAAAGCACTCTACACATTCAATGCAATTCCCATCAAAATTGCACCAGCATACTTCTCAAAACTAGAACAAACTATCCAAAAATTTGTATGGAACCACAAAAGACCCCGAATAGCCAAAGTAATACTGAAAAATAAAACCAAAACGGGAGGTATCACCATCCCAGACTTCAGCCTCTACTACAAAGCTGTCATCCTCAAGACAGTATGGTATTGGCACAAAAACAGACACATAGACCAATGGAACAGAATTGAGAACTCAGAAGTGGACCCAAAAGTATACAGCCAACTGATCTTTGACAAAGCAGGAAAGAATATCCAATGGAAAAAAGACAGCCTTTTTAACAGATGGTGTTGGGAGAACTGGACAGCAACATGCCGAAGAATGAAACTAGATCATTATCTCACACCATGCACAAAAACAAACTCAAAATGGATAAAGGACCTGAACGTGAGACAGGAAACTATCAACACCCTAGAGGAGAAAGCAGGAAACAACCTCCTTGACCTCCACCGCAGCAACTTCTTACTTGACACATCCCCAAAAGCAAGGGAATCAAGAGCAAAAATAAACTGTTGGGACCTCATCAAGATTAAAAGCTTCTGCACAGCCAAGGAAACCACCCAGAAAATTAATAGGCAACCAATGGAATGGGAAAAGATAGTTGCAAATGACATATCAGATAAAGGGTTAATATCCAGAATCTATAAGGAACTCACCAAACTACACGCCCGAAAAACAAACAACCCAGTGAAGAAATGGGCAGAGGATATGAACAGACACTTCTCCAAAGAGGACATCCAGATGGCCAACAGACACATGAAACGATGCTCAGCATCCCTCCTCATCAGGGAAATACAAATCAAAACCACACTGAGATACCAACTCACGCCAGTCAGAGTGGCTAAAATGAGCAAATCAGAGAACTCTAGATGCTGGCGAGGATGTGGAGAAACGGGCACCCTCCTACACTGTTGGTGGGAATGTAAACTGGTACAGCCCCTCTGGAAAACAGTGTGGAGGTTCCTCAGGAAACTAACAATAGAACTCCCTTTTGACCCAGCAATAGCACTGCTAGGAATTTACCCAAGGGATACAGAAATGCTGAGGCATAGGAGCACATGTACCCCAATGTTCATAGCAGCACTCTCCACAATAGCTAAAACATGGAAAGAGCCTAAGTGTCCATCAACAGATGAATGGATCAAGAAGATGTGGTTTATCTATACCATGGAATACTACATGGCAATGAGAAACAATGAAATCTGGCCATGTGTAGCAACATGGATGGACCTTGAGGGTGTTATGCTGAGCGAAATAAGTCAGGCAGAGAAGTCAGGCAGAAGACAAATATCATATGTTTGCACGTATAGGAGGATTAGGAGGAACTTGACGGAGGACCAAGGGGGAGAAGAAGGGCGGAAATGGTGGGGGAAAGGGAGAGAGGCAAACCATGAGAGACTCTTGAATGCTGACAAAAACTGAGGACTGATGGATGTGGGGGGGAGGGGGGGTGGGCATGGAGGAGGGCACTTTGGGGATGAGCACTGAGTGTTATGTGGAAACTAATTTGACAATAAAATATTTGTAAAAAATAAAAAAATTAAAAAAAAATAAATAAAAAAAAATAAAGCATCACAGCTAAAAAAAAATAAATAAATAAAGGTTTTTCAAAAAAATAAAACTAAAGGTTTTTCCCTGGAGTAATAAAAATCTTTTTATATTTTGCCTGTGTTTCAAATAGTCAGGCTTCATCTACTTTGCACAACAATACACATTATCACAGTTCATTCAGAGAAAAAAAAAATTATGGGCAACTTACTATTCAAGTGTTATGGGATGAATGGTGCCCCCACTCCCCACTTCCAAATGCACACATTAAAGCCAAAAACTATCTGGAGACAGGATTTTGAAGAGAATAATTAAGGTCAAATAGTTCATAAGGGTAGGGCTCTAATCAAAATGACCAGTATCCTTTTAAGAAGAGGAAGACCCCAGAGGTCTCCACTTTGTGCTCTTTCTGTGAGCACAGAGGAAAGGCTCTGTGAGGATGCAGTGAGAAAACAGTGAAATAAGTCAGTCAGTCAGTCAGTCAGAGGACAGATATCATATGTTTTCACTCATATGTGGATCTTGAGAAACTTAACAGAAGACAATGAGGGAATGGAAGGGGAAAAAATAATTATAAACAGATAGAGAGGGAGACAAACCATAAGAGACTCTTAAATACAGAGAACAAACTGAGGGTGGATGGGCTGGGGATGAGGGAGAAAGGAAATGGGTGATGGGCATTGAGGAGGGCACTTGTTGGGATGATGACTGGGTATTGTATGTAAGTGATGAACCACAGGAATCTACCACGGAAATCTATCTATCTATCTATCTATCTATCTATATATCTATCTATCATCTATCTATATCTATATCTATATCTATCTATCTATATATATCAGACTACTGCCTGATTCATGGTTATGAAGGGTTATGCCTACATTTGGTTCTAGGGGCTTTATAGTTTAACCCTCATATTTAGGAATAAGATCAATTTTTAAAATATAATTTATTGTCAAGTTGGATTCCATATAACACCCAGTGCTCATCACAACAAGTGCCCTTTTCCATGCCCATCACCTATTTTCTCCTCTCCTCCATCCCTCATCAACCTTCAGTTTGTTCTCAGTATTTAAGAGTCTCTTATGGTTTGCCTCTCTCCCTTTCCTTAACTATTTTTTCTTCCCTTCTCCTCCCCTGTGGTCCTCTGTTAAGTTTCTCCTGTTACACATAGGAATAAGATCAATTTTGAGTTAATTTTGGTATAGGGTGTTATGTAGCAGTTCATATTCATTCTTTTTGAATGTGGATTTGTAATTGTCCCAGAACCATTTGTCCCAGAACCATTTGTTGAAAAGATCATTGTTCCCTATTGGGTTATATGGGCACCCTTATTGAAAAATAATGACCATAAAGGTAAGAATTTATTTATGAACTCTCAGTTCTGTTCCTTGATCTATATGCCTATTATCACACCAGTACCACAGTCTAGATACTATCACTTTGCGTTAAGTTCTGAAATCCCCTTTGTACCTTTTAAAGATTGTTTTGACTTTTGGGGCCCCTCTCACTTTAAATCTGAATTTTAGGATCAGCTTGTCAAAATCTGCTCCCAAAAAATGTAGTTTGAGTTTTAATATGAAATCTTGAATCTGTAGATCAACATTAAATTTTAAAATCTGTGAACATAAAATGGATTTCCATTTACTTAGCTTTCTTCAATTTTTCCCACAGTGTTTTGTAGTTTCAGTGTACAGGTCTTGCACTTTTTGTTTAATTTAATCTTAAGTACTTTATTTTTTGATGCTATCGTAAGTAGAATTGTTTTCTTAATTTCATTTTCAGATTATTCACTGCACTGTTGAAATACAAATTTTTCTATAATGACATTGAAGAACTTGGTTGTTGATCTAACTTTTTTGTCTCTAAGGTTTTCTTTATATTGTTATGCCCAAATCGCGAGTCCCTAGAGACCTCCATGGAGCAGGCACCGATGCCAGTACAAAAGGGTCTTTATTACAAGCTCGAGCAGGGGCTCACCCATCTCCAGGTGCAGCAGCAGCAAAGTGGAGCCCTGAACAGTGGCGAGCAGGGTTTTTATGGGTTAAGGGCGGGGGTGTTACTGTGCACACGTTGTATGTTTTGCATCATTACATAAGCGCCAATCATAATTGTACAATACCATAGTAACAGTTTTGACCATTCAGTATCTGCTAGGCGTCCATTACTTTTGGCGGGACCCAATCATGACCTTTGAGAATCTTTTGAAAATGACCAATTATGAGGTGGGCTCAGGGGATCTACATGGGGCTTATGCAAGCAGTGAATGATTGGCTATTTTGTACAAAGTAACTACCTGCAGTTCCCAGCTCTGACTCGTCTCCAAGACTACAGGAATGTTACACATTTCTTTTGATTGGCAGATCCAAGGGTGGTCCAAGGGTGGCTTCAGCTGAGGCTTTTCCTAGAACTGGGACTACATGCAGCCTGAGGTTGTTTCTAATGGAGGACTTAATTTCAGGCTCCTCAATATAAGATCATGTCATCTACAAATAGGTAAAGTTTTACTTGTTCCTTTCCATCTGGATGCCTTTCAATTCATTTTCTTGCTTAATTGTGTTGGCTAGAACCTCCAGTTTAATGTTGAACACATATAATGAGAGTGGGCATTGTTGTTCTGCTCCTTATCTTAGGAGGAAAGTGGTTAGTTTTTCATTAAGTATAATGTCAGTGCTAGGTGGGGTTTTTTTTTTGTATCTTTAATAAGATTGAATAAGTTCCATGGATTTTAAGTTTGTTGAGTATTTTTATTATGAAAGGGATTTGGATTTTGTACTTTTTTTCTGTAACTATTGAGATAATAATATGTTTTCTTTTCATTTATTCTATGTATGGGTTGTGCTGTAATGACTTATTTTTTGTTGTTTTTGAAATAACCTTACACTCCTAGAATATATCCTATTTGGCCATGTTAATACTACTTTTTATATATTGCTGGATTAAGTCTGCTTTTACTTTGTTCAGGATTTTTGTGTTTATTTTCATTAAGAAAATTGCTCTGTACTTCTTCTTTCCCTTATGATGGTTTTATATACGGATGAGTAAAAAGATAACACTGGTCTATTAAATATATTGAGAAGGCTTCCTTCCTATTCTACTTTCTGAAAGTGTTTGTAAAGATTTGGTATTAATTCTCCTTTAAACATTTGGAAGAATTTGCCCATGTAGTCATTTAAGTCTGGGTTTCCTTAATGGAATGTTTATTTATTTTAAAATTACTAGTTCCTCTCGCTCTACAAAAAAAAAAAAAAAAAAAAAATTGCTGGTGGTATTTTAATAGGAAATGCATCAAATGCGTAGATTGCTTTGGATAGTACATTTTAATAATATTTGTTTGTCTAATCTATGAACATGAAATGCTTTTCCATTTCTTTGTGTTCTCCTCAATACCTTTCATAAGTCTTCTATAGTTTTCAGAGTAAAGATCTTTCAACTCTTTGGTTGGTATTTTATTGTTTTTAGTGCCAGCATTCTTCACAGAGCTAGATCAAATAATCTTAACATTTGTATGGAACTATAAAAGACTCCAATAGCCAAAGCAATCCTGAAAAAGAAAAACAAAACTGGAAGCATCATGATTCCAAATTTTAAGCTATATTCCAAAGCTGTAGTCATCAAGACAGTATGGTACTGGCACAAAAACAGACACATAGATCAATGGGACAGAATGGAAAACACAGAAATGGATCCACAACTATGTGGTCAACTCATCCTCAAAAAGCAGGAAAGAATATCCGATAGAAAAAAGACAGTCTCTTAAACAAATGGTGTTGAGGAAATGACAGCAATGTACATAAGAATAAAACTGGACCACTTTCTTACACAATACCCAAAAATAAATTCAAACTGTATGAAAGACTTCAATGTGAGACAGGAAACCATAAAAATCCTAGAGGAGAAAAAAAGCAGAAACCTCTTTGACCTCAACTGGGGCAACTTCTTACTAGACACATCGCCAAACCAAGAGAAAGAAAAGCAAACAGGAACTATTGAGACTTCATCAAGATAAAAAGCTTCTGTACAGCAAAGACTACAATCAACAAAACTAAAAGGCAGTGTATGGAATGGGAGCAGATATATGCAAATGACATATCTGATAAAGGGTTAGTAACCAAAATCTATAAAGAACTTATCAAACCCAACACCCAAAAAATAACCCAGTTAAGAAATGGGCAGAATACATGAATAGGCACTTTTCCAAAGAAGCTATCCAGATGGCTCATAGGCACATGAAAAGATGATCAATATCACTCATCATTAAGGATATATGAACCCAAACCATCATGAGATACAACTTAATACCTGTCAGAATGGCTAAAATTAACAACACAAGAAATAACAGGTGTTGGTGAGGACATGGAAAAAAGGAACCCTCTTGCACTGCAGGTGGGAATGCAAATAGGTACAGCCTCTCTGGGGAACAGTGTGGAGGTTTCTCAAAAACTTAGAAATAAAACTACTCTACAACCCACCCATTGCACTATGATATATTTACCCAAAGTATACAAATAAAGATTCAAAGGAGTGCATGCACCTCAATGTTTATAACAGCATTATCAACATGGCCAAACTATGGAGAGAATCCAAATGTCCATTAACTGATGAATGGATAAAGAAAAGTTAGTGTACATATATAATGGAATATTACTCAGCCATCAAAAAGAATGAAACCTTACCATGTGCAACAATGTGTATGGAGCTAGAATGTATTATGGTGAAATAAGTCAATCAGAGAAAAACAAATACTATATGATTTCACCATATGTGGAATTTAAGAAAACAGATAAACATATGGGAAAGGAGGGGGAAGGAGAAAAAAAGGAAACAAACCACAAGAGACTCTTAATATAGGGAACAAATTGAGAGTTGATGGAGGGAGGTGGGTAGGTGATGGGTTAGATGGGCAATAGGTATTAAGAAGGACACTTATGATGAACTCTGGGTGTTATATGTAAGTGATGAATCACTAAAGAAGATGAATCTACTTCTGAAACTAATATTGCACTGTATTTAACTAAAATATAATTAAAAACTAAATTACTAGTTCAATATTCTTACTTCTTATAGTTCTGTTCATATTCTCTATTTCTTCTTGAGCCACATCCTGTAACTTGTGTTTTTGTAGGAATTTGTCCATTTCATATAGATTATCTATGTTCTTGCCACACCATCATTCACAGTGTAACCATATACTACCTTTTATTATTTAAATGTCAGTAGTAATGTATTATCTTTCATTCTTTATATTAGAAATTTAACGAATTCTTTTTTATTTTTTTCTAAAATCAATTTTTTTTCAGATAATCAACTTGTGTTTCTTCATTTTCTCTATTATTTTCTTATCTTTTATATTTATTTTCTCTCTAATCTTTACTATTTCCTTTATTCTGTGGATTTGCATTGACTTTGCTCTTCTCTTTATAATTTTTAAAATTCTTATTTATTTTGAGAGAGAAGGGATAGAGAGTGAGCAGGGGAGAGGTAGAAGGAAAGAGAGAATCCCAAATAGGCTCTGCACTGTCAGCACGTAGCCAATGTGGGGCTCAAACCCACAAATAGTGACATCACGACCTGAGCTGAAACCAAAGTCAGATATCTAACTGAGTGACCAATCCAGGCACCTTTATTTTTTATAATTTTCTAAGATGGAAGTTTAGACCATTGACTGGAGGAATTTTTTTTCAAATTCAGGTTTCTTTTCAGTTTTAAACTTCCCTCTAAGCACTACTTTAGCTACAGTCCTTATGTTTTGTATGCTGTGTTTCTCTCTTATTTATCTCAAAATGTATTAAAATTTCCATTGCAATTTTTTTAAGTTGGTTATTTAGGAAAAGTATTTAGTTTCCATATATTTATACATTTCCCAAATTTTTGTTATTTTTAATGCAGTTCCATGGGGGTCAGAAAACATACTTTGTGTGATTACAATCCTTTTTAATTTAGTAAGACTTGTTTTATGTCTTAATATACTGTCAATCCTGGAGAATATCCATGCACACTTGAAAAGAATGTATGTTCTGCTGTTATTAGGTGGAGTGTTCTATAGATGTCTGCAGTTGTTTTATAATGTTTTTCAAGTTTTCTATTTCCATGTTGATATTTTCCCTAGTTGTTTTTTCCATGACTGAGAGTAGAATATTGAAGTTTTGCATTGTTATGTTGAATTGATTATACTTCCCATGAATTCTGTCAGTTTTTTAATTCATAAATTTTGTTTATAGGTATATACATGTATATCTTGGTTTACTGTGCTTCATTTTAATACACTGAACAGATATTGCATTTTTTACAAATTGAAGGTTTTTGTTGAGAAAGTCTATCAGTGCCATTTTTCTAAATGCATTTGATCACTTCATGTTTCTGTGTCACAGTTTGGTAATTCTTGCAATATTTTAAACTTTTTTGTCATTATTATATTTGTTATGGTTATTAGTGATCTTTTATGTTACTATTATTGTTTTGGAATGCTATGACCACACCCATATAAGATGGTGAACTTAATCAATAAATGTTGTGGGTGTTCTGACAATTTTACTGACTGGCTGTTCCCCATTTTTTTCCCCTCTCCTCCGGCTTTCTTGTTCCCTGAGACACAACAATATTGAAATTAGGCCAATCAATAACCTTACAATGGCCTAACCATTCAAGTGAAATGATGAGTTACATATATGTCACTTTATATCAGAAGCTAGAAATGATTAAGCTTAGTGATGAGGGAATGTCAAAAACCGAGAGAGACTGAAAACCTGGCTTCTTTTGCCAGTTACCCAAGTTGTGAATGCAAAGAAAAAGGTCTTGAAGGAAATTAAAAGTGATACTCCAGTGAACACACGAATGATAATAAAGTAAAACAGCCTTTATTGCTGATAAGGATAGTTGTAGTGGTTTGGATGGGAGACCAAACCAGCCACAATATTCCTCTAAGTCAATGCCTAATCCAGAGCAAGGTCTTAACTCCCTCATTCCTATGAAGGCTGAGAGAGGTAAGAAAGCTGCAAAAGAAAAGTTGGAAGCTAGCAGTGGATATTCATGTAGTTTAAGGAAAGAAACTGTCTCTATAACATAAAAGTACAAGGTGAAGCAGCATGTGCTGATGTAGAAGCAATAGCATGTTATCCAGAACTGTCTAAAGTAATTAATGAAGGTGGCCACCCTAAACAATAGATTTTCCACATAGATAAAATAATCTTCTATTGAAAAAAGATCCCAAAGAGGGCTTTCATAGCTAGAGAGAAGTCAATGCCTGGCTTCAAAGCTCCAAAAAACAGCCTGATTCTCTTATTAGGGGCTAATGCAATTTGTGACTTTAAGTTGAAGCCTATGCTCTATAAACAAAACCTGGATGACAGCACAGCTGTTTATAATATAGTTTACTCAATATCTTAAGCTCACTGTTGACACCTACTGCCTGGGGGGGGTTGGGGGAGGGAGATTCCTTTCCAAATATGACTGCTCATTGACATTGCACCTGGTGACCTAAGAGCTCTGATTAAAATGTATAATGAGATTAATGTTGTTTTCATGCCTGCTAACACAACATCCATTTTGCAGCCCATGGATCAAGGAGTAATTTCAACTTCCAAGTATTATTGTTTAAGGAATACATTTTATAAGGCTATAGCTAACATAGATAGTGATTTCTGTGATGAATCTGGGCAAAGTAAATTGAAAGCCCTCTGGAAATAATTCAACATTTTAGATGGAATTCATGGGAAGAATTCATGGAAAGAGGTCAAAATATCAACATCTTTAGTAGTTCAAAAGAAGTTAATCCCAACCTCATGTATGAAGTTAGGGGTTTCAGGATTACAATAAAGATACAATAAAGAAGTAACTGCAGATGTGAGGAAACAGCAAGAGAAGTAGAGCCTAAAGACATAACTGAATTACTGCAATCTCATGATAAAACTGGAATGGATAAGGAGTTGCCTCTCATGGATAATCAAAGAAGATAGTTTCTTAAGAAGGAATCTACTCCTGGTGAAGATGCTGTGCAGATTGCTGAAATGACAAAAGAGGAACTTAAGACTATTAGGTAAACTTTGATAAAGCAGCAGCTGGGTTTGAGAGGACTGACTCCAATTTTGAAAGGGGTTCTACTGTGCTAAAAATGCTATCAAACAGAATCACATGCTGCAGAGTTCTTGAAAGGAAGAGTTGATTGATGAAACAAACTTCATTGTTGTTTTATTTTAAAAAATTGCTACAGCTACCCCAACCTCAACAACCACTATCCTGATAAGTCAGCGGCCATCAACATCAAGGCAAGGCCCTCCACAAACTAAAGATTATGACTTGCTAAAAGCTCAGATGATGTTTAGCATTATTAGCAATAAAGTACTTTTAATTGAGGTATGTACATTGCTTTTTAGATATAAAGTTATTGCACACTTAAGAGACTATAGGCTAGTGTACACATAACTTTTAATGCACTGGGTAACAAAATATTCTTTTGACTTGCTTTATTGCAATATTTACTTTAATGGGATGGCTTGAAACTGAACATTCAATGTACCTGAAGTATGTCTGCGTAGGTTTATAATTCTTATGTCTTCTTGGGTGGCTTAAACTCTTATGATTATAAAATGTTACACTGTGTCTCTAATAAGTAGTAACCTTTTTTTTGGTCTTGAGATCTATTTTGAATGATATTAGTATAGTCACTCTGTTTTGCTACTGTGTGTATATGGTCTACCTTTTTCCATTCTTTCACTTTCAACCTATTTTATATTTTAATTTCAACTTATTTGTACCACAGGATATAAAATGTGCCTTTTGTAGATAACATATAGTTGGATTATACTTCTTCCATTCTGCTGATTTCTGTCTTTTTATTGGTATTGGTATGTTATGCCTATTTACATGTAATGCAGTTGACAATAAGGTAGGATTTACATATGTCATTTTGCTATATATCTATCTATATCTATATCTATATCTATCTATATCTATATCTATATCTATCTATATCTATATCATCTAATGTCTTTTTGATTTCCCAGGTTCTCCAATACTAATTTAGTGTTAAAAAGATATTTTCTTGTGTACCATTTTAATTTACTTGTCATTTCTTTTGATGTATGTTTTTGAGTTATTTTCTTAGTTCTTACCCTGACATTTTCCAAAAGGTTTACTTAATAACTTAATTAAAACAATCTAGTTTGGATTAATACCAACTTAATTTCAATAGTATCTAAAAAACTTTGCCCCATCTCTTCTCCTTTGTGCTATCATCATCAAAATTACATATTTATACATTATAAACATATCAGCACAGGTTTACCACTATTACTTTGCAATTGTTTTTTTAAATCAGATAGTGGAAAACAGTTACAAACAATAAATGCATTTATACTGTCTTGTATATTTCATCATGCAGTGACCTTTATTAGAGCTCTTTATTTCTTCATGTTGATTTGAGATGATGTCTAGTGTTCATTTTGGTCTGAAAGAATCTCTTTTGTATTTATTATAGGAACATCTGCTAGGAACATATTTTGTTAATCTGGGATTTTCTAAATTTCTCCTTCATTTCTGAAGAATAGTTTCACTAAATGAAAAATTCATGTTTGGTAGTCTTTTTTTTTTCAGCATTTCATTGATTTCTTAACCTCTATTGCATTCTTATGAGAAATTAGCTGTTCATTTTACTGAGGAACTCTTATATGTAATGAGTCCGTTATGTTTTGCTGTTTTCAGAAATAAATGCAGCCTGCCTATACCTTGATATTAATCCAGTAATACCTGTACTGGACTTCCAACTCACAGATTTGAATAGTAACAATTTGTGTTGTGAAAGCTGCTAAATTTTGGTAATTTGTTATAATAGCAAAACAAGAACAAAAACAAACAAAAAAACCCCTAACATATGTGTTAATAACTACTTCTTATTTTCTAAGTCATTATCTTTATAATGTATACTTTATAAAGTATAATTGATGATACTTTCATCTTATTTATCTACCAGTTCATGAATTCTCTTTTCAGCTATGTCTTTATACTTGTTAAAGCTATTTAAAATGATTTTGTTATTTTATTACTTTTTTTCCCATAGAAGTTTTGTTTGACTTTATTTGAATCTGCTTTTGGCATTCTGTTAAAAGTTTACAATTATTTTTATATTTTATTCCTTGTGACATAGTAAGCAAACTTATTTATAAACTTTTCTGGAAATTCTTATAATAAATATTATGCAGGTCTGTTTCTGCTCTGTTCTTTCTTCTATTTTTTTCCTCATAATACCATGTTTATATATTTGATTTTTAACATAATTTAATTATCTTCTTGGGAAACTTCTGTTCTAGTATGAAGCTATTTGTGCTTCCATTTGCTAGCCACTTGGTGGCAATGCTAAACAGGAATAACTTTAAATTAAATTTGTGCTTGAATATTATTTTTTTTATGCCATGTTGATGTGGCTTAGCAGATCTGCAAATATAATGGAAGATTATCTTATACTAATTTAATTTATATGAAATTATATATTTATATAATATTTGCCAAATTTCATATTTGGTGATAAAGAACTTTTTTTTCTGTTACTCTGATATGTAGGTAGGACATATTTATTTCAGACTGAGAATTAAACTGATGGTTTGGACTTTGGTTTATGAATTTTATTTTTATTTTATTTATTAATTTTCAAATGTTTTATTTATTTGTGAGGGAGAGATAGAGAATGTGAGCAGGGAGGGGCAGAGAGAGAGGGAGACACAGGACCTGAGGCAGGCTCCAGGCTCTGAGCTGTCAGTACAGAGCCTTATGTGGAGTTTGAACCCATGAACCATGAGATTATGACCTGAGCTAAAGTCTGATGCTTAACCATCTGAGCCACCCAGGTGCCCCGAACATTATTAATTTATTAAACAAGTATTTATTGAAGATTTATCACTACATATGTGTGTGTATGTGTGTATACATATGTGTATTCCACATTGGTATTCTATGTATTTTATATATATATCATATTGAGATTTTGACAAGTTGGATTTAACAGTTCTGTAACAAAAGCAGATAAACAAGAAAAATATATATAAGTTAGGTAAATGTTATAAAGAGAATAGAAGGAAAACTTGAGATTATCTAGATCAATATCGTTACTCATGAAACTGTAAGTGTTGTTGACTATGCAGACTGTAAACTACAAACTGAAGACTATCAGTTACCCTGAATCCCAGAACAAAATTCTCACTCTACTATAGTGATTTACTTCTATTGATTGTCAGTGTTTATAAAACTGGGATTCTGTTTCATCCTGTGGATCAGGTTGGTTATAAGTTTAAGTTCTTCTCTTTATTTATTTATTTTTTTTAGTGGGGGAAGATGCGGCAAAGAGAAGAGAGGGAGAGAAAATCCTAAGCAGGTTCTGCACCCAGTGCAGAGCCTAACATGGGGCTTGATCTCATAATCTGAGATCATGACTTGAGCCAAATCATGAGTTGGACACTTAACTGACTGAGCCACTGAGGCAGTGGCTCTTTAAGAGAGTTCCTTTACAACTCATTAAGAAAATTTTTTGCATGAGCTATTAAAATATAAACTGCTGAAGATGTATATGTTATATTCTTTTGAGTACTACGAAAGTAGTAGGCCCACTTTAAGTCTATTTGATGTATTCTATTTAACTAGAATAAGACATACAAGTTGTGTAATTTTACACAACAAATCAAAGGGGAAAACTGGAATATTCAATTGGAGATCCAATCTGTGCTATAGGCACAAATAATAACAGTAAAGAGAAAATGCACAAGGGATTAAAAAACCATAAAAGTGTGAGGAACACACGCAAATTTAAAATTGAGACTTTTTTTTTCCCCTCAAGGAGTTACCTATTGATGATCCAATGAATACCTTTACCTGATGGTGAACCTATGCCCATTTGGGTCAGAATTTCTTGCTAGACAATTTTCAATGGGATTATCTGCTTTTTCTACAAACATGTTTCTATCTTTCTAGCTATAGATTTTTATAACTGCTTTCACAGCAAAACACCTAACATTTTACCACAGAACATTACATTGCCACACTTCCCACTTGCATAAATATTCACCTTTCACATTTCTATTAAGGATATTTCTTCCCATAAAAATTCATTACTTTAGGAAAGTCTGTTCATATTAGTACTGACTAGAGGCAAAAATTCTGTTTATTTTTTGTTCTTTGTGGGGAGGGACAGAGGGAGAGAGAAAGAGAGAGAGAATCTTAAGCAGGCATAGATCCATGGCCAGCAGAGAGCCCAACTTGGGGCACCATCTCATGACCATGAGATCATGACCTAAGCCAAAATCTAGAATTGGATGCTTAACCAACTGAGCCACCCAGGTGCCCCTGTTTTGGTTTTTCTTTTTCTTTTTACCTAAAAATAGCCAAACTTTATAAGTACATTTATCTGGTTTTTCCAACTTATCTGTCTGTGAAAGAAATGTTTCTTTTTATGGTTGGATATATAGTAAGACACTAGATATAGTTATTTAGTAATAATAATTTCTACCACCTATTGAGTGCTTTCTATCTGCCAATCACAGTTTCAAGTAATTTTCTTGTGGACCTCATTTAACTTTTATAAGACTATTCTTTTTTTAAGTTTTTAAATGTTTATTTTTGAGGGAGACAGAGAGAGTGAGTGAGTGTTGGGAAGGGGCAGAGAGAGATGGAGACACAGAATCTGAAGCAGACTCCAGGCTCTGAGCTGTCAGCACAGAAAGCTTGAACTCATGATACATGAGATCATGACCTGAGCCGAAGTCAGATACTTAACCAACTGAGTCACCCAGGCACCCCTACAACAATATTCTGAAAAAAGCATTACTATTACTCCTATTTTACAGATAAGAAAGCTGAGACTTGCAAAGGTGAGGTAACTTTCTCAAGGGCACACAGGTACTAAGTGGCAGAACAGACATTTGAACCAAAACAATTTGGCTCTAAACCCTACCTGCTTCAGTGTTTGCTATCTCACTTTCCACTTACTCTATTTACTTAAGCCAAATAAGATCCTCAAAAAAAAAAAAAAAACATATCTCAAAAAGATATGTTTATATGTTATTTTACTATGAGACATAATTTATCTTGTATGCTTATTTCCTGATTTTAGAGATTTCTTTAAATTTTGTACTTTAACATGTAGGCTTTTTATAAGATATTGTGTATTTGTTATACACACATATATAATATAGTAAACAGACAAACACACACACATATGTTATAGTTTGAACACTTGGAGACCATACTGCATATAAAGTTTTTCTTTTTAACTTCTTTCTCTTCCCATGTCATAAAGTTAAATAAGCATTTCATATCATTAGATACTAAAAGTGGAATAAGATTTAAAAGCTACTTATAGATTCATTACATAAGTGTTTCATAGAACCAGGTAGAAAAACTCACATTTCTTGCATCTAATGATGACTTTAAGAATATTTAAATGTTTGGGGCGCCTGGGTGGCTTAGTTGGTTGGGCGTCCGACTTTCGCTTGGGTCATGATCTCACTGCTCGTGGGTTCGAGCCCCGCGTCGGGCTCTGTGCTGACTGCCAGCTCAGAGCCTGGAGCCTGTTTCAGTCTGTGACTCCCTCTCTCTCTGACCCTCCCCTGCTCACGCTGTCTCTCTCTCTCTCCTAGAAATAAATAAAACATTAAAAAAAAATTTAAAAAAAAAGAATATTTAAATGTTTATGTTAATCAATTCATATTCTACCTAGATCCCTATAGATATCATTTATCATTTTTGTATGCCTATTCCTCCCTTCCAAAATTTCTTTTCCTTTGCTTCTAATGGTCAACTAATATAAAATTTCCTGAGAGATTGCCATACAATATAGGAGCCATCTGCCTGCAATCAAAAAGAATGGATCTAATAGATGACACTCTCTTAGAGAACAGAGTGCTAGAGTGTGGATGCCCAATTTCTTTCCAATTGAAACAGTCTTTATTTATACTCTAGACTCTAGTATAGAGCAATGTAGTGAGATTAAAGGTTTTGTGTTACCAGAAATCTCCCCTTGCTTGATTTATTTCTCTTCCCCTGTCCTATGAATCTACTTCCTTACTGATTTTTCAGGGGAGAACTTTTTAGATAAATCACTTACAGATAAAATCTCAGATGTAGACTTAGGTTTGAGGAAACCTTATGTAAAACAGAATATCTTTATATGTAAATCTTTGCATACAATTCACATAATATTCTCAATATATCTTCCTAGATTTGGGATGACTGTGTCAAAATGAGTGAACATTTTTATGGCCTTGACATTTGTACTAATAGTTATTCTTCCCAGGTTATGAGAATGTCAATACAGCAGCAGTCTCTGCAATGATTTACTGCAACATGGACTATTTAATCTTAGCTAATTTCTAACATAAAATGAGAATTCTACTTTTTAAAAAACGTTATTGGTCATTTCCATGGGATTCTGAGAAGGAGCAGATAGTTAGACATCAGTACATATGTTATTTTACCTGTAAATCCAAAAGTCATGATCAACAGCACACTTAATTTAGATTGGTTCTACATAAATCTCAATTGGAATTAAAAAATTTAGTTTAAGTCAGATACACATCTCTTTGTTTGGGTCTATGATAATAATAACCATTCTCTTCAGTTCACCTTTTTTTTTTTTTTTGCTAATAACCTTAGAAATTTGATAGCAATATTTTGTCCTCATATTTACATTTTCTGTTCCACAAATATTTATTGATTAGCATCTATTTGTGAGAATTGGTTTCAAGGAATGGTAAATGAGACAGATGTACATCCTGCCCACATTCTAGTAGTGAGTAGAGACAATCACACAAGCCAATGAAAGACAATGTGAGAAGTGTGTTAGTGAGGGAAGTACAGTTTTCTCTGGAGAGCAGTTTGTAAGAGACTTCAAAAATCAGAAAAGGAATTTTAAATTGAGTGAGGAATTAAAACTAATCAACTGGGGGGCGCCTGGGTGGCTAAGTCAGTTAAGTGTCCGACTTTAGCTCAGGTCATGATCTCACGGTTCATGGGTTTGAGCCCCGCGTCGGGCTCTGTGCTGACAGCCAGCTCAGAGCCTGGAGCCTGCTTCAGATTCTGTGTCTGCCTCTCTCTGACCCTCCCCTGTTCATGCTGTCTCTCTCTCTCAGAAATGAATAAAACATTAAAAAAAAAACTAATCAACTGGACATAGGCATGGGTGAAGAGAATGTATTAGTAGTATTTCAGTAAAATTAAATATTTTGAGTTAAGGAAAATACATACTTTTATGGAAGTAAAAAACTTTGCTGTTGTTGAAGATATCATCAGAAGCTAGTTGATGAGGAATCTTGCAGGACATATTATGAAGTTTAAAATTACACATAAAGGCATGGGAAGTCATTGATAAACTTTCAATTTTGAGAAAAATATCAGGTTTACATGTTAGAAATATAATTCAGCTTGATGCATGAAAAGTTGATTGGAGGTGGGTTAAAACAGGGGAAGGAATAAAGGAGTTAGAAAGCAGTTAAGATTACCAGGTGAGAAATAACTGTGTGGAATACTACTGGTAGTTGCATGGTAGATTGAGAGGAATAATTAGAAATAAAATGTACATGGGAGCATCTGGGTGACTCAGTCGGTTAAGTGTCCTGCTCTTGATTCTGGCTCAGATCATGATCTCATGGTTCTTCACTGAAGGCACAGACTCTACTTGGGATTCTCTCTCTTCCTGTCTCTCTGTCCCTCCCCGACTCATGTGTTCTTTCTTTCTTGAATTAAAGTCTCTTTCTCTTTCTCTCTTGCCACTCCTTCTCTCAAAATGAATAACTTTAAAAAAAAAAAAAGGAAATAAAATTCTTTGGATGCAAAATTTAGGGAATTTGTGGTTAAATGGATATGGACAAAAATTGAAGAGGAAGGAGTAAGGGATGATATGCAGATTTGTCTTTGGCAATTGGGTGGAAATATATGTCATTCTTTAAGACAGGGAATAGAACAGAAGAATAGGTTCGAAACTGAAGATGAAACATTTATTTTTTGAGTGTTGTGTCTGAGGTGATAGTAGCAGTGTCAAGTAAAGATATTCAACTTACAACTGACATATGGAACATGTTTCAACATTCAATTAATTCTGGGATGGAGATCCAGGTTCAGGAGACATCAATAACATACAGATGCAACTTCAAACAAAAGAGGAAGGTAAGAGCATAGAAAGCATGACTAGAGTTAGAGAAAGAAAAAATAGGGTAGGACAAAAACTTGAATGATACAGTATTTAAAATGTAGATTATGGGCACCTGGGTGGCTCAGTTGGCTGTGCCTGACTCTTATTGGCTCAGATGATGATTTCAGGGACCATGAGTTCAAGCTCTGCATCAGGCTTTGCACTGACAGCATGGGGCCTGCTTCTCTCTCTCTCTTTCTGTTTCTCCCTGCTTGTGCTCTTTCTTCTCTCACAAAATAAATAAATAAACTCAAAAATAAAATTAAAATTGAATAAAATAAAAGGTAGATTAAAAACTACTGTGTAGGAATGGCCATAGAGAAAGAAAATGTTCTGAGAAAAGAAAGTAATTAATGGGGAGGTAAGAAAAAATGACTGATGATTATCCAAGGGTTATTAGTAAGGACTGGGGACAATGGAGAATATTATTTAGTGGAGTTACAAGGAATGCAGCTAGATCAAAGTGAGTTGCTATATAAATGATAAGGGGTAAATGGAGACAGTAAATATACACCAACATTTTTAGAAGGATCACTTTGTAGGAGAGAAAAGAAATATAATCTGAAGGTAGAGAGATAAATCTTAGAAAGGAGGAAGAACACCCTTTCCATTATAAACAAAGAAAAAGAAGAAAGGGTAGGTAAAGGGTATGCAAAGAAACTCATAAGTTGAACCAACTTGTGGATTACCTTTATCAATGAATTAAACAGTGAAGTCATTTGCAGAGAGGGACTGGAAGGAGGAAAGGAAAGATATGAAAAAGACACTGAGGAGAATTAGAGACTGTCCATATTACTGGTGCAAACTCACTTAAATTTATTTTGGATTCCATTTAATAGTCATCTGTAGAAATTTTACATGCTTTGAATTTTTTAAACTTTATCTTTTTAGAGCAGTTTTAGGTTTACACCAAAACTGAGAGAGAGCTATAGAGATTTCTCATATGTATCCTACCCACACACATGCATAGTTTCCCTCATTATCAACATCACTCACCAAAACACTACCTTTTTTTTTTTTCTAAACCAAAAATGAACCCATATGGACACATAAGAAATCACCCAAAGTACAAAGTTTATCTGAGGTTTCTCTCTTGGGGCTGTACATTCTATGAGTTTGGACAAATGTATGTGATTTATATATATATCATAATAATATTATACGAAGTATTTTCACTGCCATAAAAGTCCTCTGTACTCCCTCCATTATCTCTCCCCCTCCTACCCACACCTGGCTACTATTGATTTTGTCATTGTTGTATATTTTTGCCATTTGAATATTCATATAGTTGGAATCATATAATATATAGCTTTTTCAGACAAACTTCTTTCACTTATTAATACATATTTAAGGTTCCTCCATGGCTTTTCATGGCCTGATAGTTCACTTCACCTTAATACTGAATAATATTCCATTGTTTGTACCACAGTTTATCTATTCACCTAGTAAAGGACATTTTGATTGCTTCCAAATTTTGGCAATTATGAATACAGCTGTTATAAACATCTATATAGTTTTTTATGTGGACATATGTTTTCAACTCCTTTGGGAAAATATCAAGGAAAGTGATTGCTGGATTATATGGTAAGCATATTTGTAGTTTTGTAAGGAATCACTAAACTGTCTTCTAAAGTGGCTGTACCATTTTGAATTTACACCAGCAATCTATGAGTCTTCCTGTTGCTCCACATCATCATCAGCATTTGATGTTAACAGTGTCCCAGATTTTGGCCATTCTAACAGAAGTTCAGTGGTATCTAATTGTTGTTTGAATTTGCACTTCCCTGATGACATATGATGTGTTTTTTTCTTAATCTGGTTGTTTGTTTTCTTATTGTGAATTTGTTTTTGTATAATAAAAGATCACAGTACATTGAGTTAAGGCAAATAAAGTCCAAAATGATGATGCCTTTTAGTATAACTTTTTTATAAGTCTAGAACTGGTTTCATAGTTTACAAAATATTTTCATAACTATTTCATTTGACTCTTACAAGAGCTGTAGGGCACTTACAGGGAAAATGTTTTGCTTTGATTATACAGGTAAGAGTACTAGAGCCCAGAGCCTGTACATGTCTGTCTTTTTCATTGTCATTAGCGACAAGACTCTAATTCAGTTCTTCTTCCAGTTTTCTTAGAGTTAACTTCTGCTCATGTACTTTTATTCTGTTAGATACAGAGAAGGGAAAGAGCTCAAGAATCATAGAAAAGGTATCTTCAACTAAAATTTATATCTTATAATCTATCTACACAAGTAACCTGTCTTGGAGTTAATACCTCAGTGCTAATTCTACTGTTGCTACTCTCTGGCTGTGAAACCTTTATTCAGGCACTAAACCTCTTCAGACTGCGAATTTCCTTAATTCGGCAATGTTAGAGTCAGTTTTGTCAATCTCTAAGGTAACGTACAGTTCTGCAGTTCTCTGCCACTCTTATTACTTTAACCAATTAATAATTCCTTTAGTTCATTCTACCTAGAACACAATTGCATAAGAAATTCTTAATACAATCACAAATATTTAATGAAGACAAGTCCTTTTGCATTTCTTTTTTTGTTGACAAGATGACAAATATCATTACCATTAACAAATGTAATTAAATGGTTCATTCACTTCCTTTATCACTGATTTTATTGCCTGGTTTTTCTGTGGACACAGAAGATACTTTATTTGAAACAAAGATGGTGTATTTCAATATTACTCTGACTTAAGGTTAGAGTAGAACCCTATTTATTCGTCCCATTATTCCCTTTATCACTCATAGATTGAAAAAAAGCTTTCTGTGGGTCCTAGATCCTTGATGGAAGTGCAATGTTGGGGTGGTGAATGAACAAAGTCTGGGGTAAAAACTGTCATCATTCTGGCTCAGAGGCAGATTTACCATAAAGTTAATGAACTTAATCAAATGAATTTAATTTACTTAAAGTGTAATGAACCTTCACAGAGGCTCACTAGCAAAAGTCCCTTCAAGTTGTTGGGGGAGGCCCTAGCAACATGTTCATGCACTTTTTTTATTTAAAAAAAGGAGAAGGACAACAACATTGTATAAATATAATGATCCACAAAAACTTATTCATTCCTGCTCTTGCTGGTCACTCATCTGGACATGTGCTAAATTCATTTAACTGGAGTCCCAACTGGATGATAACTGAGCACTGACTTATCTTCCCTATTGTTCTCTGTTGGTGACAATAAATGATGGTTATTTGAGTAAAGGTTTATCATCTCTTAATCTCATGCGTCTCTTGTTCCCTTGATCAGTATCCCCTTTGTAACTAGTCCATGATGGCTTTTATTTTGGGTTTCTATGCGGACAATAAAAATAATAATGGTTATTTTATCTAAAGTTTTCTTTTTTTAACCTAAGGCAGTATACTTATTATGTATCTCCTACCTTTCAGTTCTTATTCCATACTTATCCTCTCTACCATTAGGCAGTGGGTAACATATTTTGTAGCCTAAATTAGGAAAGAAAAGATTCTCTTCAAACAGGTAGGAAATTTAAAATAGTATCTCCTTTGATTTCTAATGATTCTCAGAGTATTTGAAAAGAATTGTCTAGTACTGCTGAATTATATATATCCAATCCCATAAACTACCTAGTTGTCCCAGAAATATTAATCCTTCAAATCATATGGTTGATCTGAACTACTTTATTTAAAATTCTCAGTGTTATGGGACATTTTCATTTGATGTAAAAATAAACAGAACTTGTTTTGACTTACTTTATTTAGAATTTTCATTTACCAGCACAACAGAGATTATGAGAATATAGTCTCTCCATTTTGGCCTGTTTATTTGGCCAATACAGCCATTTATATTCTTGGAGATATTTAGCATCTTGGGGATTTCATTAAACTTAATATGAACAGGTATGGCTTTGATAAATGCTCATGAAATATTTCAGATGCTTGGGCACAAAAGATATTTATTCTATATAGTTTATTTTCTAATGGCTATCTTCATAGCTATGATATGGCATTAAATGCACAATTATAAAGATAAAGAACAGAGAAGGAACATCCACAATAAAAATAGATGAAGAGATCAATGTTTCAGGCAGTTTTGTATTTTCAACATAAAAAGGCAAATTATTTGGATAAATAGATACCCAATTGAATATATCATTTAAATGTAATGTTTAATTACAATGTGTAATATTGTAGCACTTAGAAACATTAAGTAACACTGGATTTATTTTTGTTATAGCCAACTATGCTAAGTAAGACTATTACTTACTTAAATAAAATACATTATAAAAAAATATATCAATGAAAATGATTATCACAAATGAGACCAAAATTAAACCCAAACAAAAGCAAATCAGTTATTTTACATTCCCTTTACATAATATTTGTATTTCCATTTGTCTTTTAAAAGAAGATTTCTTTCATGGAAACTGTCTCTCAGTTTAATATGTAAATAAATATGCAGTTAGTTTGGTTTCTAAAACCCTAGAGTGTGCTGGCACAATATATGCACATTACGCTTCTACAATGTAGGTAATTCAGACAAACAATAGCCTACTTCCCAGAAGAATAATGACATACAAAGGACAAGTTATAAAGAATGTTTATTTTACTTATTCTACAGCCTGTTTGCCCCTTTTAATTAAAAAGGGTTGGCATAGAGAGTTTATGATTTACTTTAGAGTTGTAGAAAGTAATTAAATTTATTATATTTGTAAAGATGATCTATAGATGAGAGATAGTAAGTAGAGGTCAGAATGATAGCCAATAGATTTGCCACTGATATAGTTGGTAAAAAAAAAAATGTTTTAGGCAATTTAGATAGTAAGATAAGCAGAATTGGCCCCTAGGATGATTCATAATATTGCATAAATTAAAGTCTAAATGTAGATATAACTGACCATATAAAGCAATCGTAGTATTTTGATGTCCTGTCCATATCACTTTACTGGCTGATATACTCATCAACCTAGCTGTGGGGGGCTATGTTAACATTTGGGACACTTGTTACACTCTTTACTCCAGTGTAGTCAGTGACTTACTGATATGGAGGCACTATGGTCTATTTGCTTTGCCTCAAGAGGTTGATTTATGCTCCAAAGTATGCTCATGAATCAGATCAAGGATAGAATTTATGTGAGACTACAGTCTTGTTCAAGTTCTTCCCTTTCCCTATTTTGCTTCCTTCATCTTACTGATGATAATTTCCCTAATTAATCTCATGTACCTGAATCCCTGACTGTGGCTTTATTTGTGTGGGGCCTAGCCTTGGAGAGGTGGTGTCATAAGTGGTCCTGGGATTATGGAGATGGCTTATCAGCTAGCTACCTGACAGTGACCACTCTGTCACTTAAGTAGGTAGACTATTAATTGTTCTTAGCATTCTGTTGCAGTTTGTCATCAAGAATTTACTGTGGTAAACTGGGAAAGGACAGAGGTGGAGGAAACTGTACTAGTTCGTGCAATGGCAATAACTTTGGCATTTGAAAAGAACAGGGAACATACTTATGATAAGGACATAGAACCTGGGTTGTTTTGTTGAGCACCAATGATGCTTCCAAGGGAGAAAATGATGGACTCCAGATAATTAGTCACCAATTTAACACAAAGCATGAAAATCTGAGGGCCTGAAGGCAGTGTTTAAAGATATAGTCATGACCTGTAATTGGAAAGTTGATCACACTGAAGAGTAGGCTTGGGAACTATATAGAGAGATAATAACAAAAACTCCAGAAAAAGTTGAATTCTCATCTCCAGCAAGCCTCTTATTCCTAATAGGAAAGAAGGACCAAGATCGAAAAAATGAAGATATCTGGATATGTGTATGTGAGAACACTGAGAATCCAGATTCCCTTGACACTGGGTTGTAGATGTGGCCCACTCCATCATGTCAAAGGGTAGCAACTACTGCCCCCATTTTCCATTTCCTTTACTTGTAGTTCTTTCAGAGACCTCCATTCATTGGAGTTCCTTACAGGATAATGATTCCTGAGTTAGGATCTTCTCCAGCTTCCTGTATAGGCCATCAAAATGAAAACAAAATCTATTTCAGAAAATTTCAGCATGGCCCAGCTGGTGAAATGCTGAGAGAGAAGAAAATGAGAGAAGGATTATAGGCTGAGAGATCATAAACTGTGGATCTTGACTATGTTTTATGGATAACAACTGGGAGAGAATGCCTGGGAGAGCATGCTGATGGAGTTAGATAAACAGTGGTGGAACATAAACCTGGATATGGTCAGTGTTTGAGATATGGGGACAGTTTCTTATCAAACAAGATTTAACATTCTGGCCAGGGTAGCAAAGATGGGAAGACTAGTTCTAATTCAGTGTTATAATGGCTCTTGGAAATGGGCAGGCAAAGTGGAGACAGACAACAGCCAGCATTATGTGAAGTAGAAATGCTAGAACTGCCTGGAAGATCATGGAGGAAGGGGGAAAAACACTTAGAGAAGTAGACATGATAAAGGAATTCCTTATGTAAGACCAGAAGTTTCACAACTGGATATGTTTTTTAGAAGAACCCTCATTTGTTAAGGAGCAAAGGATGCACAAGTCAAGGGGGATAACAGTGACACTGAGATGTTTTATGGGATGAGACTTATGGTAGGAGATTCTGGCCCATAACTGTGATCACTGACATCCCAAACAGAAAAGGCCAGGTAGCAACAATTAACAATCAAAAGTAAGATATCATCCTAATGGCTATCAATTTCTAAATGTCAGCCAGAGTGACATGACGGGTGGGGATTTATAACAACGGATACCAAATTATGGTTTTCTTAGAGAAGCAGTGACAGATAAAATATGTCATACAGTTATATTTAAATTTCAGGTAAAAAATGCTTAATTTTTTAGTATTAATATGTCTCAAATATAACATGGGATGTGTATATACTAAGAACATTTTCAGTATTTATCTGAATCCTAATTTAGCTAGAATCCTGATTCTCTCTGAGGGGTGCAATGTGACTGATGGGAGGAGGCTTTATAAGACCGCCTGGCAAGTTATCCTTCTCAACCCCAGACAACAGACAATGAGTTATTCATTGAGCTTTTGCTTTAAGGCAGGCCCACTCTGGTGAGTTTGGGTGAATTTTGTGATCCTGAGCCCCCTTGCCTCTGCCCAGGACTAGAATTTACTGAAGACCACATTCTTGTTGTATCCTTCCCTTTTCTTATTTTCTTTCTCTCACTCCCAGGTTTATCCTGAAGAACATGTAAATCTGTCTCTGACTCTGTTTTTAGGAAACCTAACCCAAGACAGCATTTGTTTTCTAAATCCAAGTGTTAAAGTTTTCTTATTTGAAATCTGGTAATTAATGTTAATTTGTACACCCAGAAAAGATTCTGTTATACATATATTAAATTTGTGGTTTTAGAGATAAAAATGGGCCCACTCTCTCTCACTTTGCAGGAACGGATGTCTACTGAAATGGCAATTCTCTGAAATCCTAGACATAGGCATGAACTTCAGAATAAAAAGAAATTGTTTGGGAAGAGGAAAGCAGTTTGCAATGGGTATTGGAAGAACAGCAACTAGGAACAAAACTGTAATTCTTTGAAGGTTTAGGTAATTATTGGTTTAAAGAAATTACTTTTCTCTCAGTGATTAGGCAATCTTTAATGATTCCTTATGGTAGGAACCCAGTAACAACCAGGGTATGATGTCAAATGTATTGGTTATGAAGCATGAAGAAATAATTTATCTGAAGGTAAGAGAGTGACAGAGAAAAAGAGAATACAACTAAGCTACTTGTGTGTATTATAGGTTGTATAAAGACTCAGATGGTCACTCTCCCAAACAAAAGGAATAGACTGGGTAAAGAATTATAACTTTCTTTTCTTATCAGTCAAATCGTCTAGATGTCTAGTTCTGAGAACCTAACAACATCTGCAATTGACTCTTAAAAATACATAAATTAAAATAATTTTGTTTTCAATTGGCTAAATGTGATGATTTGAAAGAGTTGCTTACATTTCATGTCTGTATTTTATAGAAATAAAATAGTGACTTTTAATACTGTCTGAAATATTATTTCACCTTATTCACAAGAAGGAAGTGAAATTTTGTATAATTTTTATCTGGACTATTAATTTCAAAATGAAAATTATAATATGCTCTAGTTGTTGCTTCCTAATTAATTGACATTGCATTGTAGATGTAGGATAGGGCATGGAAGACAGTAATAGATTTAGCCAACTCTTGTTGGTCTACTTGACTCCTCTTTCCAAGTCATATGTAAATGGGTCAAAACCCTTATATTCTGATTCCTGCTCCTCTACCTAATATTACCTCATATCAAAACACTTTAGAATGCTAATGTTTTCAAGTTCAATAGTTACCTCTTTCCAACCCTCTGGGGTGGCAATGTGATTCCAAGTCATGGTTATTTCTTTTGCCTCAACTTCCTCATTTTGTGGAAGGCTACATTATAAAAACATCTATGCTCAGTTTCATTTTCCTTTTTTTTCTTCATCCCAAGTTCCTAAATTCTAATTATCCTTATAAAATATATATATCAACTGGTTTCATTTTTCTTTCTTTTTTTAAATTTTTTCTTGCCTTTTATTTACTACTGAGAAACAGAAAGAGACAGAGCATGAGTGAGAGAGAGGGAGACACAGAATCTGAAGCAGGCTCCAGGCTCTGAGCTGTCAGCACAAAGCCCGACACAGGGCTCAAACCCACAAGTTGTAAAATCGTGACCTGAGCTAAAGTCTGATGCTTAACCTACTGAGCGACCCAGGTGCCCCTCATTTTTCAACCAGTACCTGAGAGCATGCTGATGTAAAGTTTGGAAGCTATCCATTAATGCAATTTTCCCTGGTTTATAAGCCTTCTTTGACCAACCCGTTTTCAGAACCCCATAACATATAAACTCCATTCTTAATGTGATTCTTAAAACATTTCCCTCTTTCATTTCCTCTTGCGGCCCTTTGTTTCAACAAACATTTTATACAACTAGCAGTATATAAGTGTTTCCCTTGCATTGTATCCTACCAACAATTAATATTAACAGATTTTGTAAGTTTGGATTATATACTATATGTAAAATGGTATCTCACTGTGATTTTAATTAGCATTTCACTAGTTGGTAAATGAGTTAGGCATCTTTTCATGTGTGTATATTGGCCATTAGTGTATTCTCTTCTGTGAAATTCCTTTTACTCACATTTCTAACAAGTTTTTTTTCCATATAACCTAGATATCTTTCCATTTTATTTATATGTCTACAAACATTTTCTCCTAGTTTTTGTCTTATGTTTTACTTTTTTTTAATGGACTGAAGTTCTTAATTTTTGTGTAGTCAAATTCATCAATATTTTCCTTATACTTAGTATTTTTGTTTCCTTTTAAAATGAAATTCTGCATCCTGAGAACATAAATATTCCATCCTGTATTTTCTTCCAATGCTTATAACATTTTGCTTTTCACGTTTAAGCTCTTCTCTCTATGGGATTTACTCAGTATATCATGAAGTAAGGATCCAACTGCATATTGTCACATCTACAAAATTATATAAATCAGAATATGTTAACATATTATATTAATAAGAAAGCGATACAATACAGTGAATTATGTGCTTTCAAAAATCATAGGAGTGTTGGAGGAATAGGTTGTTCCAGAATGGGTCTCCAGAAATGATTACCAATAAACCAATGCATACATAGTTAGGAAATAGCTACTTCTGTTATAATCAGAAAGCAACAGAACAAGAAGCTTTTGTGACACTGTTGTCATGAAACAGGATAGTACCGCCTTCGGGGCACTCTGGGAAGAAGATGGCTGATTCACAAACTGTTTCATCCATAGACAGAGCATCACATTGGACTCTGAATGCATAGATTTTCTCTGTCCTTCATTTGGTTCTGAATTTAAATTTCATGTCAATCAACTAATTGGTAGAAAATGAGCCTTATCAGGACCATAGCTGCAAGAAGTTTGGTATTTGCCTTTCTAGATGTTATGGTACACTAGGAGGCAGCAAGAACAGCTCTTAATTAGTCAATCTACTATATTTCTACCAATAATAAAATGTCTCAATTACACCTATTGAATTATGTATTTGTTTCTCTGTACATTATAATGCTACTTAGGTCATACTTCAAATTTCCATATATTCATTGATATCCGGGAAGACTTTATTCATTTCATGAATAAATTTATCCTTGCAGACCACAGTGTTTTAACACTATAGCTCTATAGTATAGTCTTGACATAAGGTTAAAAACAAATATCTCTCTTATCTCAACACATATACTTATTCTTCTTCAGGAGTGATTTAACTATTCCTGAGCCTTGTCCTTTTATATAGACTTAGAATCAACTTTTCAAGATCTTAAAAAAATGGGTATACATTGAATTGAATGGGTATTACCTAATATTAGGTATTTTTATTGTATCTTTTGAAATGATCATAGGCTTTTTCTCCTTTAATTGATTAATACGATACTCTACATCAGTAGATTTTCTAATATAAACTACTATTATATTCATAGAAAAGTTTGTAAGATTGAAATGATTTGCTCCTTGAAATTTTTCTAAGATTCTCCTATAAAACATGTTACACTGTTGACCCTTCAACAATGCAGGAGTAAGAGGTACTAATCCTCCATGCAATTGAAAATCTGCATATAACTTTTAACTCCCCTAAAATTTAAGTACTATCAGCCTACCATTGACTGGATGCTTTATAGATAACATAAAAGTTGATTAACACATATTTTGTATTATATACTGCATTCTTACAGTAAGGTAAGCTAGAGATGAATGTTATTAAGAATCATAACATAAAATATACTTACAATATGAAAAATATCTGCATATAAGTAGACCCATGTAGTTCAAATCCATGTTGTTCAAGGGTTAACTGTCCTATAAGGCAAAAGTGGAATTATTTTAAAGGTGTGATTAAGGTTACCAGATCAGCTAATTTTGAGTTAACCAAAGGAAGACTTCTCTGATGGGTCTGACCTAATCAGACAAGCCCTTTACAACAGGCTACCATCAGTTTGTTTTCTGTATTTACAAGTATGATCCTGCTTTTTATTTATTTATTCACTTGTTTTGTTTTTTAGACCCCACATATAAGTGAAATAATATGGTATTTGTTTTTCTCAGTCTGGCTTATTTCACTTAACATAATAACCTCTAGGTCCACTCATGATGTAATAAACGGCACAATTTCATCCTGTTTTAATGGCTATGTAATATTCTTGTGTGTGTGTGAGCGTGTGTGTGTATGTGTGCACATGTGTGTACAAATACCATATCTTTATTCATTCATCTATCAGTGAACACCTAAGTTGCTTTTATATATTGACTATTGTAAATAATGATGAAATAAACATAGATGTGTGTATATTTTCAAATTAGTGTTTTCATTTTCTTTGGGTAAATACCTAGTAGTGAAATTACTGGATATGATATTTCTATTTTTAATTTTTTGAGTAAACTTCATACTGTTTTTCACAGTAACTATACCAATTTACATTCCCACCAAAATTGTACAGGACACATTACTTTTTCTCTGCATCTTCACCAATGCTTATTATTTCTTGCCAGAGGGGAGGAGGGTAGGGGGATAGGCACAATGGGTGAAGGGGTGTGGGAGATTCAGGGTTTCAGTTATGAGGAGTGAATAAATCATGGGTATAAAGGCCCAGCATAGGGCATATAGTCAATGGTATTATAATAGTGTCATATGATGACAAATGGTAGCTACACTTGTGGTGAACTGAGTGTAACGTATAAAGAATTTGAATCACTGTGTTATACACCTGACATTAATGTAACACTGTATGTCAACTATATTCAAACACATTTTTTTTCAATTAAAAAATAGTTTCTAGAAGTACAGACCTGAAGATATACACTCTCTCTTTATTGCTGTCCTGGAGACAGCTACCTACCATAAATCCTATCACTACAAAAAACTAATTCTACAAAAATCCACAGGAGTTCAGAAGAGCACAAGACTCAGAAGAGATCACTGTCCCAGATGCCACCCAGATTA
Organism: Hyaena hyaena; assembly: GCF_003009895.1. Taxonomy (NCBI): domain Eukaryota; kingdom Metazoa; phylum Chordata; class Mammalia; order Carnivora; family Hyaenidae; genus Hyaena; species Hyaena hyaena. The sequence continues at coordinate 548,399 of NW_024081755.1, forward strand.
TAGACTTATTAGACCCAGAGAAGTAATGCCCAAACCCTTGATCTATAAAAAACGGTAAGATGATAAATATGTTTTTAAGCAATTAAGTTTATGGTAATTTGTTACACAGTGTAGAAAAATATTACAATATCTTTAATTTGAAGCTGTTTTTTAGCATACCCCGGTGCTTTAACATTTTATCTTTCTTCCTAAAGCTTTCAATGTCTTACCATTTATTATTATCCCAGAATTTTAGTGAGCCTCTTATTAACCTTACTTGATTTTCCTTTTTTATTCTATTCTTACCTTATCTTCCTTAATTGATAAATTCCGTATGTTTATATTCATTTTGATTTCTTAATCATTAAGATTTTAAAATATCATCTTTTTGTTTCCTCTTCCTTCTGCTTTTCCTATAGTCTTTTCTCCCTTTTCAGTTCTTTATTTTTTTTTAAACAGACTATTTTTAGGGTAGTTTTAGGTTTAAAGAAATATTGAGCTGAAACTATGGAGAGTTCCATATATTCCCTGTCCCCTCCCTCTCCAGAATCTCTCCTAATATCAACCTCCCCTCCAGAGTGGCACGTTTGTTACAACTGATGAATCTACATTGAGATGTCATTATCATTCAAAGTCTATAGTTTACATCACTCTTGGAATAACACATTATATGGATTTAGACAAATGTATAATGACATGTATCTATTATGATAATATCATCCAGATATTATTCTTCCACCAAAATCCCTAGCAACTACTGACTTTTGTTTACTGTTTCATAGTTTTTCCTTTACCAGAATGTTATATAGTTGGAACCACAGAGCATATAGCCTTTTCAAACTGGCTTCTTTTACTTAGTAATATGCATTTAAATTTCCTTCATATCTTTTCATGGATTAATAGATCCTCTTCAGCACTGAAAAATATTCAATTAACTGAAATATCACAGTTTATTTACTCACATATAAAAGAATATCTTCATTGCTTCCAAGTTTACCAATTATGAATAAAGCTGCTATGAACACCTGTTTTCAGGTTTTTGTGTGGATATGTTTTCAATTCCTTTGGGTAAATACCAAGGAAAACAAATGCTGTGCTGTATGGTAAAATTAGGTTTGTTTTGTAGGAAAGTGATAATTTCTGAAGTGGCTACACCATTTTGTATTCTCTCTAGTACTGAATGAGGAGTTCCTGTTGCTCCATATATTTATCAGCATTTGGTGTTGTCAGTATTCAAGATTTTGGCCTTTCTAATAAAAGTGTAGTGGTATCTCTTTTTTGAAAAAATTTAAATTTAAAAAATTTTGATGACATATAATGTAGAACATCTTTTCATATGTTTACTTACCATCTGTTTATCTTCTTGATGAGATGTCTATTCAGGTCTTTTGCCCATTTTTAATCATGTTAATTTTCTTACTGTTGAGTTTTAAGAGTTCTTTGTATAGTAGCACCTGGGTAGTTCAGTCAGTTAAACATCCAGTTCTTGATTTCAGTAAGGTCATGAGGATCATGATTTGTGAATTTGAGCCTTGCATCCCTTCTCTCTTTCTCTCTCTGCCCTTCCCGTGCTTGCATGCTTTCTCTCTCAAAATAAATAAACTTAAAAGAGTCTGTTGTATATTTTTTATAACGGCCATTTATCACATGTGGCTTTTTTTAAAAAATATTTTCTCCCAGTGTGTGTCTTGTTTTCTCATTCTCATTCCCACCCAGTATCTTTTGGAAAGTAAAAGTTTCTAATTTTAATGAAGATCCTCTTATCAATTATTTATTTCATAGACCCTGTCTTTGGTGTTCTATCAAAAAGGTCATCATCATCCTTGAGATCAAATAAATTTCATGTTATCTTTTAAGAAGAGTTTTATATTTTTTTGCTTTAAATTTATATAACTAGGATGCATTTTGAGTTAATTTTTGTGAATGATGCAATGTTTCTTCCTAGATTCTGGTTTTGTTTTGTTTTTGCATCTGAATTTTCAATGCAATGTCAAAATTGTTCCAGCATGATTTCTGAACAGATTATTTTTGCCTCTGTTGTATTGTCTTTGCTCCTTTATCAAAGACCAGTGAACTACATTAATGTGGGTCTATTTCTGTGTTCTCTGTTCCATTGATTTATTTATCTATTCTTTCAATATTACCATTGTTTTGGCTAACTTAGCATTACAAAAAGTCTTGAAATTGGTTGTAACAATATTGTTTTGACTGTTCTGGGTCTTTTGCTTCTTTATTTTTAATAATTTTTTTGGTTTTTTTTATTTATCTGTTATCTAACTTTTGGTTTGAAAATAATATACTACTACTCTAAATCCTGCTTGCTTAATTTCCTTTTTAAATTTTAGTTAAACTTGAGATTTTACCATACAGAGTTATATTAATAACTCAAAAACCTTAGGTTGCTTAAATTTCATTTCATAATGCATGCTCTTTTTTGTTAGGTATTTTAGTTCTCCATTCCTTTTTTATTCCCATTATCATTATTAGTTTTCATGGGAAAATTTTATCTGGTTTTATCTTATTTGTTATCTTAATGACTAGCATTTCACTTTTTCCTGCCAAGGGTATTGGAGTACATACATTATAAATTCTTTTAGTGAAGTTCAATTGCTGATAAACTCTTACACTTATTTTGAATATGTTTATGATTTGCCATCATTCTTGAAAGAGTTTCTTGGGTATACAATTTTTAAATTTATTTTTTAAATTTACATCCAAGTTAGTTAGGATATAGGGCAACAATGATTTCAGGATTAGATTCCTTAATGTCCCTTACCTATTTAGCCAATCCCCCCACCACAACTCCTCCAGTAATCCTCTGTTTGTTCTCCATATTTAAGATTCTGTTGTGTTTTGACCCCCTGCCCTGTTTTTGTATTATTTTTGCTTCCTTTCCTTTAGGTTTATCTGTTTTGTATTTTAAAGTCCTCATATGAGTGAAGTCCTATGATATTTGTCTTTCTCTGACTGACTAATTTCACTTAGCATAATACCCTCTACTTCCATCCATGTAGTTGAAATGGCAAGATTTTATTCTTTTTAATTACTGAGTAATACTCCATTGTGTGTGTGTGTGTGTATGTATATATATATATATACATATATATATATATACACATATACATATATGTATATATATATGAATAGATATGTCGGTATACAATTCTGTAAGATAAGAAAAGGGCTAAGAGAAATCTGTAGACTAAGAGCTCATGAATATAAGTGCCATTTGAGGCTGATGCATCCCAGAAGACAATGACTCCTGGGTACTTTACATGGTGTTCCAGGCTACTGAAGCTAAGAGAATTCCCTAAGAAGTATATGCAAAGGAAAAAAATTGGAAAACGAATCCCTCAACTCATGTGGCCTAATGGAATACTCTTAAAAAGGATTTACTTCCTTGTGGTAAAATGTTTACATCATCTTTGCCTGGACCATAGAAATATTCCCTAGGATGTCTCCACATGGAAATTATTTCTTTTTTTGTTTTTTTAATTTATTATTTCTCCTTTAATTCTGTATAGTTAACATACAGTATTATATTAGTTTCAGATGTATAATATAGTGATTGAACAATTCCATACATCGTCAGTGCTTATCATGACAAGGGCACTGTTAATCCCCATCACCAATTTCATCTATCCCCTCACCCACCTCCTCTCTGGCAACCATCAGTTTGTTCTTCATAGTTAAAGGTCTGTTTCTTGGTTTGTCTCCTTCCTTTCTATTTCCTTCACTCATTTGTTTTGTTTTTTAAATTCTACAAATAAATGATATCATATGGTATTTGTCTTTCTCTGATTTATTTTGCTTAGCATTATACTCTAGCTCCATCCATGTTGTTGAAAATTCCAAGACTTCTTTCTTTTTCTGGATAAATATTATTCCACATATGCATATATATAACACATTCTCTGTGCATTCATCAGTTTATGTTTCCCTCAGCTTCTTCCATAATTTGGCTATTCTAAATAATGCTGCAATAAATATTGGGGTATATATATCCCTTTGAATTAGTGTTTTTCTATTTTTGGGGTAAATACTCAGAAGTTCGATTGCCAGATCATAGAGTAGTGCTACTTTTAATTTTTTGAGGCACTTCCATACTGTTTTCCACAGTGGCTGTACCAGTTTGCATTCTCACCAACAGTGTATGAGGATTCATTTTATCTACACCCTTATCAACACTTGTTATTTCTTGATTTTAGCCATTCTAACAGGTATGAGGTCATACTTCATTGCAGTTTTGATTTGCATTTCCCTGATAATAAGTGATGTTGAGCATCTTTTCATGTATCTGTTGGCCAGCTAGATGTCTTCTTTGGAGAAATATCTGTTTATGTCTTTTGCCCATCTTTAATTGGATTATTTGTTTATGCGGAGTGTTGAGTTGTACAAGTTTTTTTAAAAAACTTTTTAACATTTATTTCTTGTTGAGAGACAGAGCATGAGCAGGGGAGGGGCAGAGAGTGAGGGACACAGAATACAAAGCAGGCTGTAGACTCTTAGTTGTCAGTACAGAGCCCAACATGGGGCTTGAACCCACAAGCTGTGAGATCATGACCTGAGCTGAAGTTGAAAACTAAACAGACTAAACCACCCTTATGCCGCTGTACAAGTTCTTTGTATATTTTGGATACAATCGCATTATCAGATCTTTCATTTTCAAACAACTTCTCCCATTCAGTAAGTTGTGTTTGAATTTTGTTGCTTATTTCCTTTGCTGTGTTGAAGCTTTTTATTTTCATGTAATCCCAATAGTTTATTTTTGCTTTTATTTCTCCAAAGGGAAATTATTTCAAATTAGGGACAGAAAACTTTATTATTATTTTTAAAAGAAATACTACCCTATAGGCAGATAAAGAGGATTTGTGAAATATAATTGATTATATACCCAAGAAGTTGCTTCACTCCTACTTATCCCAGTAAGAGAAAAGCCACATGTTGACAGAATCAAAAGAGTAGCAGGATTTCTAAGTATTTTAGTACACGTTTAAGCAGTAGATCAGGAAAGATGAGTAACCCTAATCAATATAATAAACTGTGACAATAAGAAAAATGTTTTCTATTTATAATAACTAGTTACACTCAATTTAGAAGTTTTGTATATGTATGTGCACATACATACCTTTATTGAATCTATAATTAAAAATTATATGGCCATTAGTTACATTAAAGGAAAGAAAATGAATGGCAAACTGAGACAAGACATATAATACTTGAGGTTGAAGGATATGGGGCAAAAGAGGAGGTTTCAGAAGAGGAGTTCTGGTTAGGAAGGGAATTGTGTGGGTGGAAACTAAATTTCGGGGTAGTGGTTCTATGATACATTCCCTACTGGAGGCTGTCCAGACAATGATGTAAGTATTTTAAGGAAAAATGCTTCTTAGTTAAGTTGCTCTTACTGTAGTTCATAGAAAAGATGGCTGAACCTCTGTGGAATGTGCATCTGTTTGGATTTGATTTGGGATCTTGTAGCAACACAGATTCAAAAATATTTTTTAGAGTTCAAGTAAAAGAATTCCATCAATGGCAGGTGGCAGCATGTGGCAGCATGTGGAATTATAAAAGGGACCTGATTTCTGAGGAAAGTGCTGACAAGACATTTTTGGAAATAAAACAATTCCAATTAGAAAATGAATCACAGTATATGGAAAGGAAATATGGTATAGGAAAAATAATTATTTGCTTTAGAGAGAAACTAACCCGGCCACCAAAGATTGAACTACTTTTTATTGACTTAGAAAATAAATTATTTTACTTTTTTATGTTCCATTTCTTATATTAAGCTAAACACACAAACCAGCAATTATAAAACCTACCTCAAAGAGTTATTTTGAGGACTACAGGTTTTAGAAGAACAGTATGCTTGCTACATAATGAGAAATGAATAAATTCCAGTTATGTCTTCTTACAGACCATATGTTTTGGTGGATGAATAGATGTAGACTAAGAGATAACTCTGTCTCTCTGCCTCTTTGTCCTTGTCTCTCATTTTCCATCTGTCATATCCATATACATCTAAAACTATATATTTGTATTCAATTTAGTATTGTGGCAATTTTCTCAGGTCTTCTAAAACAGAGTTTTTGTTTTTCCAGAAGGAATATATATCTCTTCTAAATAGTATTTTTTAAATTAAATTCACGTTAGTTAAAATACAGTATAGTATTGGTTTCAGAAGTAGAACCAGGGATTTATCACTTATATATGACATCTAGTGGTCATCGCACAAAATACCCTCCTTAATGCCCATCATACATTTAGTCTATCCCCTAGTCTGTAATATATAGTATATTTTTATTGTGGGAACTGCCTGTAAGCTTATTTATATAAACATAAGGTACCCAATATATTTAAGTTTATGAACTAAATATATTATTGAGCATAACCCCAGGGAAAGAACAAATGATCAAATGCCTACAGTTATTAGTTAGTTTTCAGTTAAAGTTCTATTACTTTAATGTTTAGAGTTTTTGGTTACCTTTTTGATTTCTCTAATGAAGTAAAATAGAGTAAGAGCTCTTTGTAATTCAGTTTGTAGACTTTTTTCTTTTCAAATCAAATTCTCTCTTCAAAGGGAAATGACATTGTAATTGAATACTATCTTTACTCATTATATAAACGCATGCTGTAGAGTCATTCCAACACTTGCTTGGGCTTTTCAAATAGCTGGGTATTTACAGAATTATTGCAAAAAGAGATAGTAGAAGCTAGAGTTTGTGAGCAATAATAAGTCATTCAGGTAGTACACATAAGTCAAAAGTATTTGGAGAGAAATTATAAAGATTATTTACTTCTTTATAATAATATCTATAAAAGAAGTTTTAAGTTACCAAGATAAATAAAAATAATGAAAGCAAGTATCCCAGGAGGTAATTGTTAGAATCAGTATCATGCCAAATAACAATAAGTATTATTAGTACATTTCCTGTGCAACATAATTCTCCAAAAATTATAGAATGACCTCTCCTTTTGAGATATGTTTTTTTATAAATAATTATTCAACATTCTATAATTTTAATATAATGCTATTGAATGTTATATATGCAATCCTATTTACTAATTGTATTAAAATGTCTTATTTACAATTTAAAAATATAAACTTTCAAATAACTGTGATATTATTTTGTTCATTATTTATTATTTAAACATTTATAGGATTGAACTCAGCACTAAAAAGATCTCAATTTAGTATGGGATATATATATATACACACACACATATACACACACACACACACAAATGTATTATATGTATAAATATACATTAATACAGCTATCTAATTATATACAGTGACACTATATTATATAAGTAATTAATTGGTTTAAATCTACAAGCAGAGCCTCACATATCATTTGACTAGCTGGTAGACATGAGAGGTTGAATTCTGGTTCCAAGTCTTTACTCCATACCCTTGCCATGGCTTCATAGTAGGCAGAATGATATCCCCGTCCTTTACCTTGGCTTTAGCTACATGACTTGATTTTTGTTAACTATATATTAAAGGACTCAATATAAAACGAGGCTTCAAATGTGCATACATGTTTGGGCTGTCTAGCTCAGCTCTTAACATCATCATGAGAAAATGATACCCCATATCTGCCCCTTTAACCTAGAACCTGATATAAGACACAAGAAGCATACTTGAACTTCAGCTGTAGCCCAAAGTCAGGCTGATTAGGTCCAGTCAAGCCCAGCCAAGATCACCCAAATACCATTGGCACATGTATCTCTGAATGAAAACAAAACAAAACAAAAAAAACCCAGATATTTGTTGTGACAAGCCACTAAACATTTGAGAGTGTTTGTTATACATCATTACTGTGAACAGGGATTACAGATAATTTAAGTATTAATTTTTTAAAAAGTAGAAAAAAAGAAAAAAGAATTAGTGTACATGAAGATTTTTAACTGGGGGATATTTCTGTTTCCAAGTGGACACTTGGCGACGTAAAGAGACATCTTTGGTTGTCACAAATCAGGAAGTGCTATTGGCATCCAACTCAGAATGTCACTAGTGCTCAGGATGAACATCCTTGGTTTAAGGTATTATATTAGGTGTTGAAATAAATCAACTATACAAGAAAATTGTAAAAGAAAGACAATTTTTAAGTGCATGGATTTAAATTGCTGACCAAAAGTTCATCAAAAACCTTAGCAATGTACCCGCTAAATTGTCATATATCCATCCTTCTTCATTCTCATTGTTTCTTTTGAGTCTTATTCATTCATTAGAATATAATGCTTTGGGATAAGCAGCCTGATTCCAACATTATTTGTGATTTCAGTCTACCAGGTCACCGCTACTAGCTTAATTTTTATAAAATTTCATTTTGATCATATGACACAGAGAACTTGCATAGGAAATTTTTGTGATTTTCAAAGCATTTCATATTTTGACTAGACTCAGATTTTAGAATTTCTGCTTGAAAAAATTCAGACCCACTATTCACATACATACTTTCATTGCATACAGTAATTACATTCATTGAATACTTTACTCATTTATTCTCACATTGAATTTTTTAATGCTTGTCCAAGTTGAATGATGTGCAAAGCAGTTTATTTCCTTCAAAAGGAAGGCTCCAATGCATGCATATGTATATGCATAATGTAAGCATATAAGAATGTATGTGATATGTTCATAGGTACGTGTGTGTGCGTGTGTGCTTGGGTTTTGGATCTGGTTTTAGGACTGCACTGAAAGGTCCTCTCCTATTAGTCTGACATATTTAATTATCTGCTTCTCTCTGTATCTGATATATACAGTGAAGAAAAATCTAGTAGTAAAACATGTTAAAATCACAAACCATGGATAATAGGAAAAAAATTTTAGGACACAGTAAAATAATGTGTATAGAAATTTTAAACATAGCACTTCAGAGAGTCAAATTTTGAAATGGTAATTATAATGATCTAAGCCTGTCATTTTTTTAACATAAATACATATCCTAAGTAAAATTACATTGTGCTGATGGGGGAGGGCTTTAATGTACATTTTTAATCAAATTTGAGTCAAATTTTGCTCTGTTTTTGCAATTTATTATAAGTATATTATTTTTGCCTATTTACTTGTATCTTTCCCCTGGTGTAATAATCTACAGAACAGCTACTCTGTGTGTATGTGTGTGTTTATTCTAAATATTTATATCCATAATAATATGTCAGCAATCCTAAATAATTACAAGTGCACAAGTATGTTGTTGAATAAATGAATGAATGCATGTCATAACAATATTTTTAGATTCCATGTTTAAAAGAATGTCTTTAAGGGGTGCCTGGGTAGCTCAGTGGGTTAAAGTCTGACTTGGGCTCAGGTCATGATCATACGGTTCGTGAGTTCCAACCCCTCATCAGGCTCTGTGCTGACAGCTCATAGTCTGGAGCCTGCTTCAGATTCTGTATCTCCCTCTCTCTCTGCCCTCCCACCGTCTCTATTCATGCTCTGTCTCTCTCTCTAAATTAAACACTAAATAAATTTTTAAAATGCTTTACAATATATTGTAAGGAATCAGTATGTTTAAATAATGCATATACTTAATCAAGACAATAATTCCATTAAGCATTGACTTGAAAACACATAGTATAGATTCAGATTTAGTTTTTGCTGCAGGGTTTGACAGAATGTCTGAAATAATCCAATGTGTATTTCTGCCTAGGCAATTACTGATTGGAACCACTGGAATTCCTTATAAGTTATAATTTTTATCACCAATTCTATTATTTTCAGTTAAATATTATAATGAACAAATATTAATCATCATGAGTTTATCTTTGTTGTAAAATGAAGATCAAGGCATATTTTTAATATGAATTTTTTGCAAATGCATATAAATAGAGTTCTTTTAGAGAAAAACTTCTGCTAAATATTTGATTTAATGCTGTTATTATTGGAATTCCTTAATCTTTAAGATATATTAGGATAAAAATATCAACAAAATTAAGTAAACTGAAACATTTTAAAATCAGTATCTGTGGGTAGAGCATGTATCTGATATTGTGGCAAAATTAAGTGCATTAATAAAAGTTATCTTTATATTAATAAAAGCAGAATATATTTTATTTGAGTAGTTTGATTGAAATGGAAGTCAATGGAAAATGCTCTCATACACAAATATTAGAACTGTAATTACCACTAAATTTTAATGTGAACACATCAAAAGGATTATGTGAAATGCTAAAACTTTATTCTTTACTCTTTATTTGGTTCTAATAACTATCACTATCTTCAAAACATCTTGTTTTTGGAATTGGAATTAAATTCTCAGTCTCTAATATATGTATCATTCTAGTTTAATTCTTACTGAATATTAAAATATAGAAAATGCTCTAAGATTTTATAATAAAGAATTCATCATCAGAGACATGGGTTTTTATTTGTGTGATATCCACATCTTCTAGCCAACATAGAGATTTTTCCATGTCCCCAAACTATTCAATATAATGAAATTTTTAAAAAGAGCTTTTAAAAATTTTTTTTGTTTTGTTTATTTTTGAGACAGAGAGAGACAGAGCATGAGTAGGGAAAGGGCAGAGAGAGAGGGAGACACAGAATTTGAGCTGTCTGCACAGAGCCTGATGCAGGGCTTGAACCCACAAACTGGGAGATCATGACCTGAGCCGAAGTCTGAAGCTTAACCACCCAGGCACTTCACTTTTATACCAAATTATAGTAGACAGTTTTAGTGATAAAGTTTGGATATTAGTTTATCTTCAAGTTCTGAGAACATCCAAGCAGAAACAGAATGAAGGTATCAGAGTTTATGATAATTCATGAAAGAATCAAGAGTTCCTGAAATCTGAGAAAATTCTAGTTTTGAGGGAAACTGGGATGTCCATTAGGACACAGGGATAAACTAGAATTGAGCAACTCTTTAAAAATGTGAATTAAAAATTAAGCTGCTATATTGGGTCTGAAACTCTTTGTTTGTATCATAACAATTCCTTTCCAGTGCAAACTAGTATGCTAAAATATATCTTCAATTTTACTATAGATAGAAGTTAATGACAGAAATAAATTCAACTTGTTTAGAATGTAATTTTTCTATATATGTTCATCTCTATGCTTTTCCTATGGTATATTGACAAAAATGAAATTTAAAGAGATATTATGGGCAATGGTTGGCTACATTAGTGCTCTCCAACTAAACTGGCCTAAGCCTTCAGAGGAGTCTAAAAATTGGGGTGCCTGGATGACTCAGTGGGTTAAGCATCCAACTTCAGCTCAGGTCATGATCTCATGGTTCATGGGTTTGAGCCCCGCATCAGGATCTCTGCTGTCAGCACAGAACCTGCTTTTGATCCTCTGTCTCTCTTTCTTTCTTTGCCTTTTCCCCTTCCACAGTCTCTCTCCTAAAATAAATAAATAAATGAATGAATATTAAAACAACAACAACAGTAGGAAGCTCAACTGATTGAGCCAGCTGGGTGCGCCAGGCATTTGACTCCTGATTTTAACTCAAGTCATGATCTCACTATCGTGAGATCAAAACCCACATGAGGCTTACTGTGGAGCATGGAGACTTCTTGGGATTCTCTATATATATATACTCTCTCTACTCCTGAGCCTCTCATGCTTGCATGTGCTCTCTCTCTCTCTCTCAGTGTCTCTATCTCTCTCAAAATAAATTTTAAAACTTGCAAAAAAGATTCTAAAAATTACAAAACTAAATTTCCTACTTTCTCAAGGGAACCCTTAATACAAGAGATTATAAGGGTGGAAAAAAATTTCTCTTCATCTCTTCTAGGTTCTTCAGTTGGTCTAATAATTCAATTGACATAAAACAGATTAATGGGAGTTAAACAAATTTTGTACATATGGGAGCCCCATAAAAATATGAGGCTCAAGCACAAGTCAGGCAATTGAGGCTTACATGCCATCCTGAGGTAAGGAATGGGATGTGGACCTGTGGCTTCAGAGGAGAGGGAGAACAGTTCATAGGATAGTAATAAGAAAAGTAGATATTTGATAATTTTAAAAGTTTGCCCTCATACAGATAGGTCTTTCAGATAAAAAAAAGTTACCTCTAATAATCATTTGTTTTTCTGGGATAGGTCCCCTATTTAAATTCTTTTGGGTAGTTAAGGAAGAGGTAAAAGTTGTTCCTGAGTTGACTGGAACTTGATTGCCTTCAGCTCAAAATAATCCACATGCCACAGTGGCATATTTTGGGTGGCATATTCTGCTCCCCTTCAAGATACATTTACAAAATTGCTTTCATTAACTACAAATACCATAAAGAAAAGTGACAGTGCTGCATAAGCAGAGAACCACATCACCAGAAGTTAGAGGAAGAATGCATTTTCTATCCAACTTTAACTGATAAGAATGAATAACCAGGAAAAATGTTACAGAGAATAAAATACCAACAAAAGACTCCAAAAGTGACATGAGGAAAATAAGGGGCTCGTCATTCTAAATTCCATGAGAGAACACTAGAATAAATCAGGAGAATCACGCATTATGTGGTAACTTTTACAATTTTATGCTTCTTTACACTTTTTATTAATTGAATGACAATTTCCATTTACTGTGGAGCACCAGGAAATTCTGACACACACTGAAATATTCTGCCTCTCAAAAGAGTGAATGGCACTTCCCTTAAAAATAGAAATAAAAATAAAGATTATTGTGAGGCTATTAAATGCCAAAAACAAACTTAAAAAAACATTATCCTGAATGAGTAATTCTTTTAATTTATAATCATTTAAAAATTAATAAGTAGATTACAACTTCTGCTCTAAGAAAATGGCTGCCAGACATACATATACTTCTTGACATTCTGACCTAAATGGCAACATCACAACATGAGCCAGTACATAGATTCAGAAAGGGTTTAAATAAACTAACACATATTCTGGTGAACAAATATACCTATGCTGACATTTTTAAGCACAGAATCTTCAACCTAAGCAGCTTCCAGCCAGGGTAATAATATGCCTGGCCACAAATGAACAATGATATACAACTTACTGATGTTTAATTCCTAAACACTTTAATTTTGTGTATCTTTTCACTTCACATCAGCATTGTTTTACAAACTACTATGGATTTTGAGTTTTGGGCTATAAATTTGTTTTAATTAAGAAAAAGTGAAAAGAAATCATTAGACAATGGACTTAAAATATTTCAGTGGAATACTTTTAAAAAAATTTTTAATGTTTTATTTATTTCTGAGACAGAGAGAGAGAGAGAGAGAGAGAGAGTAAGCAGGGAAGGGTCAGAGAGAGAGGGAGACACAGAATCTCAAGCAGGCTCCAGGCTCTGAGCTGGCTGTCAGCACAGAGCCCGACACGGGGCTCGAACCCACGAACCGTGAGATCATGACTTGAGCCGAAGTTGGACGCTTAACTGACTGAGCCACTCAGGTGCCCCATCAGTGGAATACTTTTAACATTGCTATTAGAGAGAAAGCAACATATGATGTAGGGGATAAATTTGCCCTTTGTAAATTTGATTTCAAAAATATAAGGTATTATTTTACTTTCAGCTGGTAGGCAAACTAAGGCCAATTGGCCAAATCTAGCCCAGTGCTTATTTTTATAAAAACACTTTATTTGAAAAGTCATGTTATCTATGGCTTTTTTTGCCCACAATGGTACTGCTGAGTAGTTGTGTCAGTGTGTTACTCCTTTTGGGCTGCTATAATAAAATACCACAGACTGGGTAGCTTATAAATTTATTTCTCATAGGGGTGCCTGAGTGGCTCAGTCGGTTAAGGTCCGACTTCACTCAGGTCATGATCTCACGGTTTGTGGGTTTGAACCCCACATCGGGCTCTGTGCTGACAGCTAGCTCAGAGTGGGGAGTTTGTTTCAGATTCTGTATCTCCCTCTCTCTCTGACCCTCCTCTGCTCACACTGTCTCTCTCTCTCTCTCTAAGAAATAAATAAAATATTAAAAATTTTTAAAAAAATAAATTTATTTCTTGTACTTTAAGATGCTGGAAGTCTGAGATCAGGGTACTAGCATGGCCAGGTGAGGGCCCTTGTCCAGGTCACCAATTCCTCCCATACACTCACATAGTACAAGAGGCCAGCAAGCTCTCTGGTTTCTTTTATAGGGGTGCTACTCTACTCCCATAGTCTCACCACATGATACCATTCTATTGAGCACTGGAATTTAAACATATGAATTTTTAGGGTAAAATAAACACTCAGACTATAGAAGGAAGAGATCATATGGCCTACAAAAAAACTGAAAATATTCTCTACCTGGGCCTTTAGAAAAACATTTGCTGACCCCTGCCCTAAACCATCAAAAGGCAAGCATCAGTTTTTTGTCACCTCTTTTTGATAATAATTTATAACTATTTTGCAAATAATCCATTTTAGCAAATTAACTGTGGATTTTGGAGTGTTAGAAATTTACCTGAGTTGTAGATTTTTTTACCTAGTCTACTAGGTCAACTTCTGCAACTAATACAAACATTTGGAAAATAAGTAAGTTCAGTGAGAAGTCAATAATACAATATCTAGATCAAGACTGAGAAGATACATAGGATCATGAGTACATCCTGTGGTCACACAATAACATATTATCCCAGAATTGCTAACACCTAAAATATGACATCATCAGTATGACTGAATACTGAAGTTCACTGGTCAGTCCAATTTTGCTGATAAAGCAAAACCACAGTATGAGATAACAGATGTAATCAATCTGAGTGGAAATGAACTCTGATAGTTTCTTTCAGTTATTAGCTTAGTAGATAGCCTAATGAAAATTTTTTTATCTAATCTTCAATGGTCTTACTAATGACTAATACCTAGCTTTTTTTTTCCTCTGAAATATTTCTTAGATGTACCCTAGTTGTACAATATTGTGTCGGAAGCCATGCTACTCTGATGCTCTTCTGATAGCTGACCCACCACAGTTACATCTCCTGAGACTGCTAGTAATTGTGTTTTCACAGTTTATTTTTGTGTTTCCTTCAGTCTTCTAGGTCAGAGTGATTTATGCATAGTGTTGTTTCTCCTCTTGCTCCTGCTGTCATCTTCTGTCTTAATGGCATGCTTATGAGGATGAATGCTATTATTAGTCTCACTTGCTTACATAGTATGGAGCCATTATAATCTCAATGGAAGAAGAGGAACAGAATGATTCAATTATAATGGCTTTAGTAGAAGAAGCTCATGGATCATACTGTTTCTTTATCTTTTTATTTTTGTTTTAACATTTGACTTTTAAAACTTTTTAAATCAAACTATGAAAAAATTAACAAAACTTTCTTTTTGCAATTTTCAATGATTTCTGAGTGTATAGCTCTTACACAGATAGACTTAACATACAAAGAACATTAGAGTTTCTACCTTTAGGTCAGGATCCTAACCAGATTTCCCAAAGTTATGCCCATGATTATTTACATGAATAAGCCCAAACTGAAAATCTCAATATTTTTAAATAAAGAGGACACTGTAAAAATATATGGCTCTTCATTATGATAAAAAATTAGGTATAGGGGTGCCTGGCTGGCTCAGTCACTTAAGTGTCTGACTCTTGATTTGGAGGCTCAGGTCATGATCTCATGGGCCTGACATTGAGACCTGCCTCAGGCTCTGTGCTGGGCCTGAAGCCTTCTTGAGGTTTTCTCTCTCCCTCTCCTTCTGTTCCTCACCTGGTTGTTTGCACTTATTCACTCTCTCTCAGAAAAAAAAAAAAAATTACAATAGAGTTTTACCATAAAGTCCTCTTTAAAAAAATATTATTTTCAGTATAAAATTTTTCTATTGTTTCTCAATTCAAAAATTAAGAGGTACATCATTTTGGTCTCTTCATTAACTTGAAATGTTCTAAAAGTACTCTGAGTAAACGGACATTTCTGAAACTATTTGTAAATTTAAGTTTCTTTTCCATTTTGAAATAGGTCCAGATTCAACAGTAAGTAAACATTTTTAGCTTGTCAAGAAATTAACATGTTTTGTTGCTATCACACTTTTTCCACTTTAATAGCACTATTATTTTTCCACCTGTAAAGATGTGAGCGCAGTGAAAATACTCTTGCAATAATCAAACTGTCAGTGTGTTTTTCTGCTGATGAGATTAGACCACCATTGATACCTCATAGCATCACTTCTGAATTTGAGACTGAATCTGCTTATGGGCCTAAAATTATTCTAGTTGCTATATTGCCATAGGAAGATGTACATTTTTTCCAATCACCACAATGATTCCATGTCAACACATGGAAGCTTACTTAGGGTATCCAATTTCAAGGAACCATGGAGAGACTCTTCATACTATATAAGTGACACATGGACCTTCTTTGTGCTATGGAGAGGCTCTGGACAGCAAAAGCTAAATTGTTTTGCATGAATATTAAATTTCTGCTTATAACAAATTTTCACTCCCAGTTCTTTGTAGTAACTCAATACAAGTTGGCTAGACAAATGGGACACATTTAACTTTCTAAGGACAGGAGTTTTAATGGCTTTTCATGGGGGCTTTCTAAATACATAAAGCTCATGAAGTGAGTATCATAAATAAAACTATAATCTTCTGAGTAGACACTATATATAATAATTCCCATGATAACTAACTCAAGGATCCAAACTTGCAGAATGTTAATTCACAGGTTGAGATGCTGACATTGGGTATTAACTGTTTCACAGACAATCATTAACCTACATGTCTTAAAAGTCAATCAACCTCCTTGTTGACTATACACAAAGTTAAACCAATCAATAGTCCTTAATGGTCCTAGTTCTTCTGCAGATTGATGCAGATGTTTTCCAAGGGAATGGCTGAACAAAAGGAAGTGTCTTTAAAAGCCTTTGAAATCTTGCCATTTGCTACAATGTGGATGGAACTAGAGTGTATTATGCTAAGTGAAATAAGTCAGAGAAAATCAAATATAGGATTTTGCTTATATGTGGAATTTCAGAAACAAAACAGATTAACATAAGGGAAGGGAAGCAAAAAAAAAAAAGATAAAAACAGAGAGGGAGACAAACCATAAGAGACTCTTAAATACAGAGAATAAACTGAGGGTTGCTGGTGGGATGTTGGGTGGGGGGATGGGCTAAATGAGGGCTAGGCATAAGTAGGGCATTTGTTGGGATGAGCACTGGGTATTATATGTAAGGATAAATCACTAAATTCTATATCTGAAATCATCATAACATTATATGTTAACTCACTTGGATTTAAATAAATTTTAAAAAAGTTTATTCTTATTAGCAACTTTAGTATAGTATTAGTATTATAGAGTATTAGTATTAGTAGAGTATTAGTATATCTCTGGCCAGTGAAAAAAAATTGGGATACGGGTGATGAGGTATTATATATTCATGTTAAGAGTAAGCAATAAAATAAGTATTACCTATTATTATCACTGCTACTAATAGTATATTAGTACCAGAAAGAGACCAACTGAAAAAAGGATGTGTATTTAAAAAAATACCAGGGGTTCCTGGCTGGCTCAAGCAGTAGAGCACATGAGTCATGATTTAGGGATCCTGAGTCTGAGCTCCATGTGGGTGCACAGATTACTTTAAAAATTTTTTAAAAGAAAAAGAATATCAATGATACATCCTTTGGGTAAATTTTAAATTATGATGAGAGGACAATTTCACTTTATGTCATGACTGACAGACTTCCTTTTAGAAGTTTCAGGACATGGAAAGGAGGTAAGTCTAAAGAAGATCCATGCTTTTAAATGCATATATTATATTAGGAATAATAATGTTAACATATTCTTATTACTTTAATTTAAACTACAAGGTAAAATGAAAATCACAATGTCTGCCTAAATGAAACTTAGGATGTGATCATAATGCTAAGAGAGAAGTTTCTGATATTCTCCAGTCTGTGTCTGACTCTGTCCTGACTCTTACCATGTCCATACCCAGCAAACAGTCCTGGCTTCCACTTCTGTGGGGAAATACCAAACTCTCAGTGCTAGGTTGAGGTGTGAGATATAAATATGTGTTCTACCCAAGAAAAAGTGCCTAATGATACAACTGAGAGAACACAGAGGACACAGAAGAATGAATACATTGACCACCTACTCTGACAGGGATGGATAAGGAACTTTTCGATTACATCACTTTCTCTAGGTTACTGCCTATTGTGTATACTCAAAGGCCCACTCAAGTTAAATTATTACCATTTTTATCTTTTCTGATCTTGAGATTCTTTTTTTTAAAATTTTTTAAATGTTTATTTTTAGGAGAGAGACACAGAGACAGAGACACAGAGACAGAGAGACAGAGAGACAGAGTGTGACTGGGGAAGGGCAGAGACAGGGAGACACAGAACTCAATGCAGGCTCCAGGCTCTGAGCTTGGAGCTGTCAGCACAGACCCCAACTAGGGGCATGAACTCACGAACTGTGAGATTATGACCTGAGCTGAAGTTGGATGCTTACCTGACTGAGCCATGTATGTGCCCTTGTGCTCTTGAGTTTCTAAGACTCCTTCCAAAATATGTAATTTTCACAGTAAAAGGAGTACAATTCAATGCTTAGTCTTCATTTATACTTCTTGTATGTAAACTAGATCTTGATATTTAGTCTAATTTTGTACATTTAAAAAATCCTAACTTAACTGCAAAAATCTGTAGCAATACAAGCTTTGAGAGACTTTTCATGGACTGTTTTGACACTATAAAATCTTTATTTTCAAAGGAGGTTTTTTTTCTCTCTCTCTTCCATGAGACTGTATATACTTTAATAGCTTAATGGGTTATTAATACAGTAAGTATAATTTTCAATAACTTATGCCTTGGTATAGTCTCAGGTTTTGGGGTAGGGGTTTGGGGTAAGGATAGAAAAGAGACAGAAGGGACCTAGATGTTTTCTAGTTCACCTTTAAGTTGGGATGTTAAATAATTCAGATCACTATTAAGAGAACACTGAATTATCAGTTTACCACAGGCAGATGTTGGATATGGTGAACTCAATATGTTGACAGGTAAGGGATACAATATCCATTCTAATGTTAGAGAAAATCAGGTCTAGGATTCTTTATTCATTTCTTCTTAAATCAATGGAATGATATATGTGAATTCAGTAAGTGGTATATTTCACATAAGACTATGATTATTTTTTCTACCTATATGTTTCTACTTTGTATTTGAATCTAAATAGTAGAAGCAGCAGGAGTCTAAGGAAACTGTAGTCAAATATGTGCTTTGAGAAAATCAATGGACTGCTTTGACTGGTCAGGTCAATCAAAATAGCCTGTGCATACTGGAATAGCCTAACATTAGTGTAGAGAGACTGATGGTCTAGGAAGCATGACTGCCAAATATGTTATAACTGTTATTAATTTTGAATTTTTTGAAAGGGAAGAGAAGAGAAGATTTGGCTATAGTTTTAACTCTTGATGAGGAATCAAGGTTTAATGTTTTAGCCAGTAGTTGAACTCATGAGTCATTTGACCTTCTATAATTCACTATATTATTGCCCTTCAATTTACACTCAGACTATGAAGCTTTTTATATTTAGTTTTGTTTTTCATCATTTTAATAGTCATGCTTCTTTATATTCCCTTTAATTCAATGGAGGTTTGGTCAGTGAGAGATAGCAATTAAATCATTGCTAGTTAATCTTCATTCAATTCAATATTAAATATCAATATTCAGACATTTTGATAGTTACATCTAAATCTGATAAATTTCCATTGTGATAATTAAATATCCAAACAATTATGTGAATTGTATAAAATTCAAATTTATTATAGCTTAACTCCTTTAAATCTTGATTTCTCTCACCACATTGACAACGGTTTGGTTTCTGAATTACTAGACATGTTCCAAAAATTAGTTTCTTTTTTAGAGGAAGAAAACACCTCAATTTATGAGCTCCAGTGTTAATTTTAGGAGATCAAATTATACTTCATTTTACATTATGCATATAATTAAATAAAATATATTTCTAAATATTTCTCTATAAAATTTGGATGTTATTCATTACTATGAATAGTGAGATGATAAAATGGTATGTTATATTCACCCAAAACAATAGTGACACAGCTTTTAAAAAACCCCGTTGCCTGTTGCAGGGCTAGCAGTCAATATGGTAAATGGGATGCACACAAATCACAGATTTTTCTCATGTCCTCCCGTTTGCTCCTAGAAACACAGAAGCAACTTAAACACAGAACAAGGTGTTTTCCATTTTTAAATCAGGAATAGGCAAATCTTTAACTGTTGCACAACTAAAAAGAGAATGGATGAGGGGCGCCTGGGTGCCTTAGTCGGTTGAGCGTCCGACTTTCCGACTTTCGCTTGGGTCATGATCTCGCGGTTTGTGGGTTCGAGCCCCGTGTCGGGCTCTGTGCTGACTGCCAGCTCGGAGCCTGGAGCCTGTTTCAGTCTGTGACTCCCTCTCTCTCTGACCCTCCCCTGCTCACGCTGTCTCTCTCTCCTAGAAATAAATAAAACATTTAAAAAAAAATAAAAAGAGAATGGATGACTATTATTAAGTTGTCTCTGTTGAAGTTCTCCATTCACACAACTTGAAATAAAGAGTATGTTACATCAAAGTAGCTAAAATCACATGGATGAAGATCTAATCACTAATAAACTATTTAAGCAAAGATCTGAACTAAGCAGTTTCTCTTTATTATTTGGAATTTAGCTGACAAAGAGACCCAAACCATTGATAAAGATAAGGATATCACAATGTGGTAGAGATCAGGCTATGTTTTTATCAAATCATTATATTTTATTTCTAGCTAGAAACTATATTTCCCACATTTGCATCTGGGTACAGCCATAAAACAAATTCTAATCTGTAGAATATGGGCAGAAGTGATCTCCATTTCATTTTTCATTACTCTTCATATGTCTGAAGGAAAAAATCCAGTGAAGAACTCTGGATCTTTGCACAGTGAAAACCCCTTGAAGTCTAATCAATGAGTCACTTTATGAACACCCAGATAGTTTAATGTATGGCTCTTTATGACTATTCCCAGAACCATATGATATGTTCCTCCCAATGTCATTCCTTATAAATAGTCTATAGTTGATTAAGACATTTAATTAATTGAGAAACAAAAACAAATTCCTATATACACTTATATAAAACAAGAAACTAGCATCAAATGCTTATGTACTTTTGAAAATTCTTGAGCAAATGAAATTTTCAGATATCTATTTGTTGTACCACAACCATTGATTAAGAGATATATAATAGAGTGGAGAGGGCAAGATGGCGGAGAAGTAAGTAGCTCCGTACTTGCACCCGCCCCCATACATCACACAGAAAAGATCCGAAGACATTGGAAACCTTACAAAACCTGAGAGATTGGGAGAAAAAAGACGCAGAATCCACTGAGAGAGCCTTCTAACGTG
>NW_024081756.1:0-26963 GCF_003009895.1 Hyaena hyaena
CTCTCAGTGGATTCTGCGTCCTTTTTCTCCCACTCTCTCAGGTTTTGTAAGGTTTCCAATGGCTTCAGATCTTTTCTGTGTGATGTATGGGCGCGAGTGCAAGTACGGAGCTCCTTACTTCTCCGCCATCTTGCCCCCTTCCCACACATTTTTAACTTAATCTCATGGACTAACAATTCCAAAGCAGTGTTTAATAAGCAGAAATGGATTCTTGACAGTTCTTTAACTGATACAAATTTTTACCGGTGAGGAAGATGCTTGCTCTTAGAATCAAGCAGCTCTTCTTTTTATTTAAAGAACTATTCCTTTTTTTCTCCCAGGATGAATTTTGATCAGAAATAAATGCTGAATTTTTCCCAAGACTTTTTTAGTGCATATGTTTTCTTATTTTTTAAGTCTGTTTATCTATCTATCTATCTATTTAGAGACTGAGAGAGAGCAGGGGAGGGGCAGAGAGAGAGAGAGAGAGAGAGAATACCAAGCAGGTCCTGTGCTGTTAGTGCAGAGCCCAATGTAGGGCTCAGTCCCATAAACTATGGGATCATGACCTAAGCGGAAATCAAGAGTTGGTTGCTCAACCAACTGAGCCACCCAGGTGCCCCTTCTTATTTTCATTAAAATATTATATTATTAATTTGCAAATAGTATTGCAATATTAATTTGCAAATATTGAACCAATCTTGCTCTTTTGGACTAAACTCTACTTTGTCATAGTGTATTCTTTTTTTTTTCTAAAGTCCATTTTATTGAGGTATAATTCACTCTATAGTTGTGCATTTATTATACTTTAATATACTGTGGAATATAATCTGTTTATACTTTATTTAGAATAATATAATTACAAATAAGATCTATGATTTTTTGTACTAACTTCTTAAATTTGATATCAGTCATGCTAGCATTTTTAAATGAGTGAGAATGTGCCAGTCAGAGTGGCTAAAATGAACAAATCAGGAGACTATAGATGCTGGCGAGGATACGGAGAAACGGGCACCCTCCTACACTGTTGGTGGGATGTAAACTGGTGCAGCCCTTCTGGAAGACAGTGTGGGGGTTCCTCAAAAAATTAACAATAGAACTCCCCTAGGACCCAACAGTAGCACTGCTAGGAATTTACCCAAGGGATACAGGAGTGCTGATGCATATGGGCACATGTACTCCAATGTTCATAGCAGCACTCTCAACAATGGCCAAAACATGGAAAGAGCCTAAATGTCCAACGGACGAATGGATCAAGAAGCTGTGGTACATCTATACAATGGAATACTACATGGCAATGAGAAAGAATGAAATCTGACCATGTGTAGCAACGTGGATGAAACTTGAGGGCTTATGCTAAGTAAAATGTCAGGCAGAGAAGGACAGATACCATATGTTTTCACTTATAAATGGAACAGGAGAAACTTAACAGAGGACCGTGGTGGAGGAGAAGGGGAAAATATAGTCGGGGAGAGGGAGGGAGGCAAACCATGAGAGACTCTTGAATACTGAAAACAAACTGAGGGCTGATGGGTGAGGGTTTGATGGGGATGGAGGAGGGTACTTGTTGGGATGAGCACTGGGTGTTATATGGAAACAAACTGGACAATAAACTATAAAAGAAAAAAAACAGAAATGAGTAAGAATGATTTTTTTAATGTCTTAAGTAGATTAAAGACATAGAATGTCCGTCTCTGTTTCTTGAAGATAGCTGGGATTTGCCTTAAAGCAGGTAAAGCAGGCCCAAAAAAAGCAAGAATTCTCTGGGATTGGTAATATACTTGTTGGGGATATACTTTCTTTTTTTTATTTAATTTTTTAATAGTTTATTGTCAAGTTGGTTTCCATATAACACCCAGTGCTCATCTCCACAAGTGCCCTCCTCCATGCCATTCACCCCCCTTCCCATTTCCCCCACTCTCATCAGCCCTCAGTTTGTTCTCAGCATTCAAGAGCCTCTCATGGTTTGCCTCCCTCGCTCTCCCCAACTATTTTTCCCCTTCTTCTCCCCCATGGTCCTCTGTTAAGTTCCCCCTAATCCACCTATACGTGCAAACATATGGTATCTCTCCTTCTCTTCCTGACTTATTTTACTTAGCATAATGCCCTCAAGTTCCATCCATGTTGCTACACATGGCCAGATTTCATTCTTTCTCACTGCTATGTAGTATTCCATTGTATAGATGAACTACATCTTCTTGATCCATTTGTCCGTTGATGGACATTTAGGCACTTTCCATGATTCGGCTATTGTTGAGAGTGCTGCTATGAACACTGGGATTCATGTGCTCCTATGCATCAGTACTCCTGTATCCATTGGGTAAATTCCTAGCAGTGCTACTGCTGGGTCCTAGGGGAGTTCTAGTGTTAATTTTTTGAGGAACCCCCACACTGTCTTCCAGAGGGGCTGCACCAGTTTACATTCCCACCAACAGTGTAGGAGAGTGCCCGTTTCTCCATATCTTCGCCAGCATCTATAGTCTCCTGATTTGTTCATTTTAGCCACTCTGACCAGTGTGAGGTGGTATCTCAGCGTGGTTTTGATTTGTATTTCCCTGATGATGAGGGACGCTGAGCATTGCTTCATGTGTCTGTTGGCCATCTGGATGTCCCCTTTGGAGAAGTGTCTGTTCATCTCTTCTGCCCATTTCTTCACTGGATTATTTGTTTTTTGAGTGTGGAATTTGGTGAGTTCCTTATAGATTTTGGATACTAGCCCTTTGTCTGATATGTCATTTGCAACTATCTTTTCCCATTCCATCAGTTGCCTGTTAGTTTTATTGGTTGTTTCCTTTGCTGTGAAGAAACTTTTTATCTTGATGAGGTCCCAATAGGTCATTTTTGCTCTTGATTCCCTTGCCTTTGGGGATGTGTCAAGTAAGAAGTTGCTGCGGTGGAGGTCAAGTATGTTGTTTCCTGCTTTCTCCTCTAGAATTTTGATGCTTTCGTGTCTCACATTCAGGTCCTTTATCCATTTTGAGTTTATTTTTGTGTATGGTGTGAGAAAATGATCTAGTTTCATTCTTATGCATGTTGTTGTCTATTTCTCCCAGCACTACCTATTAAAGAGGCTGTATTTTTTCCATTGGATACTTTTTCCCACTTTGTCAAAGCTTAGTTGGCCATACATTTCTGGATCCAATTCTGAGTTCTCTATTCTATTCCATTGGTCTACGTGTCTGTTTTTCTGCCAATACCATATTGTCTTGATGATGACAGCTTTGTAGTAGAGGCTAAAGTCTGGGATGGTGATGCCTCCCATTTTGGTTTTCTTCTTCAATATTACTCTAGCTATTCACGATCTTTTGTGGTTCCGTACAATTTTTAGTATAGTTTGTTCTAGTTTTGAGAAGAATACTGGTGCAACATTGATTGGGATTGCATTGAATGTGTAGATTGCTTTAGGTAGTAATGACATTTTAACAATATTTATTCTTCTGACTCATGAGCATGGAATGTTCTTCCATTTCTTTGTGTCTTCTTCATTTTCCTTCATAAGTTTTCTATAGTTTTCATCATACAGATCTCTTCTGTCTTTGGTTAGGTTTATTCCTAGGTATATTATGGTTTTTTTGTGCAATTGTGAATGGGATCAGTTTCTTGATTTCTCTTTCTCTTGCTTCACTGTTGGTGTATAAAAATGCACCGTTTTCTGTACGTTGATTTTGTACCCTGCAACTTTTCTGAATTCATGGATCAGTTCTAGTAGGCTTCTGGTGGAGTCTAGTATGCTTCTGGTGGAGTCTATCGGGTTTTCTATATAGAGTATCATGTCGTCTGCAAAAAGTGAAAGTTTGACTTCTTCTTTGCCAATTCTGATGCCTTTGATTTTCTTTTGTTGTCTGATGGCTGATGCTAGGACTTCCCCACTATGTTAAACAACAGTGGTGAGACTGTACATCCCTGTCGTCTTCCTGATTTCAGGGGGAAACCTCTCTGTTTTTCCTTGTTGAGGATGATGTTAGCTGAGGGCTTCTCATAGATGGTTTTTATGATGTAAGTTCCTTCTATCCTGACTTTCTTGAGGTTCTTTATTTAGAAGGGATGCTGTATTTTGTCAAATGCTTTTTCTGCATCTATCGACAGGATCCTGTGGTTTTTATCTTTTCTTTTGTTTATGTGATGTATCATTTTGATTGATTTGTGAATATTGAACCAGCCCTGTAACCCAGGAATGAATCCCATTTGATCTTGGTGGATAATTCTTTTTATGTGCTGTTGGGTTCAATTTGCAAGTATCTTGTTGAGGATTTTTGCATCCGTATGCATCAGGGATATTGGCCTGTAGTTCTCTTTTTTTGCTGGGTGTCTGTCTGGATTAGGAATCAGAGTGATGCTGGCTTCATAAAATGAGTCTGGAAGTTTTCCTTCGATTTCTATATTTTGGAATAGCTTGAGAAGGATGGGTATTAATTCTGTTTTAAATGTCTAGTAGAATTCCCCAGGGAAGCCATCAGGTCCAGGGCTCTTATTTGTTGGGAGATTTTTGATCACTGATTCGATTTCCTCACTAGTTATGGATCTGTTCAGGTTTTCTATGTCTTTCCGTGTGAATTTTGATAGTGAGTATGTGTTTAGGAATTTGTCCCTTTCTTCTAAGTTATCCAATTTGTTGGCATATAATTTTTCATAGTATTCCCTGATAATTGCTTGTATTTATGAGGGGTTGGTTGTAAAAAGTTCCATTTTCATTCATGATTTTGTCTATTTGAGTGCTCTGTGTTTTCTTTTTGAGAAGCCTGGCTAGAGGTTTGTCAATTTTGCTTATTTTTTCAAAAAACCAACTCTTGGTTTCATTGATCTGTTCAATTGTTTCTTTGGTCTCTATGTTGTTTATTTCTGCTCTGATTTTTACTATTTCTCTTCTACTGGATTTGGGTGCTCTTCTTGCTCTGCCTCTGGTTCCTTTAGGTGAGCTGTTAGATTTTGTACTTGTGCTTTTACTAATTTCTTGAAATAGGCCTGGAGTGCAAGGTACTTTCCTCTTAGGAGTGCCTTTGCTGTATCCCATCGAGTTTGGATTGTTGTATTTTCATTTTCTTTTGTTTCTTTTTTTTTTTTTTTAATTTATTTCTAGGAGAGAGAGAGACAGCATGAGCAGGGGAGGGTCAGAGAGAGAGGGAGACAGAGACTCAGAAACAGGCTCCAGGCTCTGAGCTGGCAGTCAGCACAGAGCCCGACGCGGGGCTCGAACCCACGAACCGCGAGATCATGACCTAAGCGAAAGTCGGACGCTTAACCGACTAAGCCACCCAGGCGCCCCATTTTCTTTTGTTTCCATATATTTTAAAATTTCTTCTCTAATTGCCTGATTGGCCCATTTGTTCTTTAGTAGGGTGTTCTTTAACCTCCATGTTTTTGGAGGTTTTACAGACTTTTTTCCTGTGGTTGGTTTTACATTTCATAGCATTGTGATTTGAAAGTGTGCATGGTATGACCTCCATTCTTTTATATTTATTGAGGGCTGCTTTATGTCCCAGTATGTGATCTATCATAGAGAATGTGCCATGCACACTTGAGAAGAAAGTGAATTCCATGGCCTCAGGATGTTGAGTTCTGAATAGATTTGTCAGATCCATCTGGTCCAATGTGTCATTCAAGTCCATTGTTTCTTTAGTGATTTCCTGTCTAGTTGATCTATCCATTGCTGTAAGTGGAGTATTAAAGTCCCCTGCTATTAGCACATTCTTATCCATAAGATTGTTTCTGTTTATGATTGTTTTATGTATTATGGGTGTAATACGCACCCATATTCGGTGCGTAGACATTCATAATTTTTAGCTCTTCCTGATGGATGGACCCTGTTATTATTATATAATGCCCTTCTTCATCCCTTGTTACTGCCTTTATTTTAAAGTCCAGTTTGTCTGATATAAGTATAGCTACTCCAGCTTTGTTTTGACTTCCAGTAGCGTGATATATATTTCTCTATCCCCTTACTTTCAATATGAAGGTGTCCTCAGGTCTAAAATGAGTTTCTTGTAGACCACAAATAGATGGGTTTTGGTTTTTTATCCATTCTCCTACCCTATGTCTTTTGATTAGGGCATTTAGCCCATTTATGTTCACCGTTACTATTGAAAAACATGGGTTTAGAGTCATTGTGTTCTTTGTAGGATTCATGCTTGTGGTGGTGTCTCTGGTAGCCTGCGTTCCTTGCACAATTTCCCTCATAGAGTCCCCCTCAGGATTTCTTGTAGGGCTGGTTTAGTGGTGACGAATTCTTTCAATTTTTGTTTATTTGGGAAGACTTTTACCTCTCCTTGTATTCTGAATGACAGGATTTCAGGATAGAGGATTCTTTGATGCAGATTTTTTTCTGTTCATCACGTTGAAGATTTCCTTCCATTCCTTTCTGGCCTGCCAAGTTTCAGTAGATAGATCTGTAACCACTCTGATAGGCTTCCCTTTGTATGTTAGGGCCCTTTTATCCCTAGCTGTTTTCAGAATTCTTTCTTTGTCCTTATATTTTACCAGTTTCACTGTGGTATGTCGTGTAGATCAATTCAAGTTATGTCTTAGGGGAGTTCTCTGTGCCTCTTGAATTTCAATGTCTGTTTCCTTCCCCAGATTGGAGAAGTTTGCTGCTATAATTTGTTCAAGGACTCCTTCAGCACCTTTCCCTCTCTATTCTTCTAGAATTCCCATGATACAGATATTGTTCTGTTTGATTCTATTGCTGAGCTCTCGAATTCTCCTTTTGTGTTCCTGGGTCAGTTTATCTTGTTCTCGGCTTCCTGTTTTTCTATAATTGTGTCTTCTAATTTACCTAATCTCTTCTCTGCCTTTTCAATTCATGCATTGGACCTCTCCATTTTATTATGCATCTCATTTATAGCATTTTTTAATTCATCACAACTATTTTGAAACTCCATAGTCTTTATAGCAATAGTTTCTCTGATGTCTTCCATGCCTTTTTCAAGCCCAGCGATTAATTTTATGACTATTGTTCTAAATTCTTGTTCAGTTATGTTGCTTATATCTGTTTTGAGCAGTTCTTTAGCTCTCATTTCTTCCTGGAATTTCTTTGGAAGAAAGTTCTTCCATTTGATCATTTTGGCTAGCTTTCTATCTCTTGTCAGTTTTAAAAGCTTATTATGCACTCTGCCCTGTGAGTGCTGCTGTACCAAAGAAGGCTCTCTGACTGTCCAGGGCCTGACCATTCAGGAAGTGTTCTTTGAATAGTGTCTCTTAGTCTCTTTTGTTGAGACCTTGGTTATTTTATTTCCCTACTCGTAGTGGTATTTGGGACTCTCCATCATGTGTACTTTGGCTTGTTTCTTGAGGTAGCCCTGAAAAAGAAAACAGACAGACAAACACACAGGGAACAAAGGTACACAATGCACAGACAAATCCAACAAACACGCAAACCGAAAGGAAAAAAGAAAAAGAAAAAAAAGAAGGTTCAAAAAAGAGGAAGGAGGGAAGACAGATAATAAAAATAAAAATACATAAAAAAGAAGAAAAGACAAGAAAAAAGAAAAAACCCAAAAGACAAAGGACAGTCTAGAAGCATAGAACCAGAATTTTCTGGTTAAAAGAAAAAAAAAGGGGGGGGCAGCTCTATAGAAGGGATGGGCGTGGTGTGGTGTAGGCGGGTCTTAGCCTCCACTGCATCCGCAGGCCGCTCCCTGAGGTCCCGCCTTCGTGGTTGTGGGGAGAAAAATGGCGGCGCCCCAGTCCCTTCTGAAGTGTTGCAACTCACTCTTTTGGGTCCGATGTCTCTGTGCCATGGGCCTAGCCAACATGGGCCATGTTCTGTGTTCCAAGCCAGGCCTCGTTTCCAGATCTTAGTCCGTCTGCCCCATTGATATTGTCTGAAATATAAACTTGTGGGCAAGTCCCTCAGAGCAGTTTCAAGCCTCTCACTTCCCCCGTGGGGATCCAGCAGAGCCAGAAGCACAGAGGCATGTCTTCAGGCATTGCCACTTCCCCTGCAGATCAAGCTGGTGAGCAGAGGAGCAGTTTCTCCCGGGGTCACCTGGAACCAGTGCGTCCCA
The DNA here is from genome assembly GCF_003009895.1 of Hyaena hyaena. NCBI lineage: Eukaryota > Metazoa > Chordata > Mammalia > Carnivora > Hyaenidae > Hyaena > Hyaena hyaena. The sequence continues at coordinate 7,980 of NW_024081756.1, forward strand.
CCTAGGGCAGCTGGACAGCAGGAAACCGGATCCCTCTGTGTCCTGAGCGGAGGTTTTTCTCTTCTTCAGAGACAGGGACAGTGTCTTGAGCAGTTTTGTGGCTTTCTTTTTTCCCCTCCACTCACCACGCCTCCCTGCAAAGGGGGCTCCCTCCCCTCCCTCCATGTCTTCGGTCCTGGCCCAATTTTATCTTCCCCACTTCGCACACAGGCTATAAGGTTTTCTCAGCGGACTCTGTCTCCTTTTCCTCTCAAACTCCTGGGTTCTGTAAGGGTTCCTATGGCTTCAGGCCTTCCCCGTTTGAGAGATGGGGGCGAGTGTGATGTATGGAGCTCCCTACTTCTCCACCATCTTGCCTCCCTTTCCTTATTTAATTTTTTTAATGTTTGCTTATTTTTGAGAGATAGAGACAGACTGTGAGTGGAGGAGGGGCAGAGAAAGAGAGGGAGACCCAGAATCTTAAACAGGCTCTAGGCTCATAGCTGTCAACACAGCCCCAGGAGGGGCTTGAACTCTGGAATGGCGATATCATGATCCAGGCTGAAGTAATATACTTAACCGACTGAGCCACCCTGGAGGCCCTGGAGGCATACTTTCTTGAGAAATTATTCAATATAGTCCTTGATGAGGACAGTAATGATAGTGATGATGAGAATGATAGTAGTAAGAATTTCCTTAGTTTTTAAGGCAACTTTTGATTTTATTCCAGTTTTGATATTTATTAACAAAAATATTTCTTTTATACCTAAAAATAAATCCAAAACTTAATATTTGCATTTATATCCCCTAATCTTCCTATTATATAATTTTCTTGTTTGTATGTCATTTTGTTCCTTTTTAAATCTGTTCCTTTTTAAAATTTTTTCTTATTGAGGTGAAATTCATATCATATGAAAGTAATCATTTTGAAGTGTACAATTCAGTGCCATTTAGTACATTTGCAATCCTGTGTAACCACCACCTCTATCTAGTTCTGAAATATTTCCGTCACATCAAAATAAAATCCCATACCTGTTAAGCAGTGACTCCTTCTTTCCCCTTTCCAAAGCCTCTCCACCATCTATCTGCCAACATATTTTCTACAGCAGCTGCACTATTTTGCATTCCCACCAGGAATATATGATGATTCTGACTTTTCCACATACTTGCTGACACCATTTCTATTTGTTAAAAACATTTGTAGTCATCCTAGTGGCTGTGAAGTGTTATTGTGGTTTTGGTTCACATTTTCATAATGATTAATTGTGAGGTACTTTTCATTAATTGTTAAGTTGGAAGAGTTATTTGTATATTCTGCATACTTGACCCTTTTAGAGAAATGATTTTCAAATATTTTCTTTCATTTTATAGGTTTTCCTTCCACTTCTTTGATAATGTCATTGATGCCCAAAAGTTCTTAAGTTTGAAGACGTCCAATTTCTCTATTTTTTGTTGTTGTTGCTTATGCTTCTAGTGTCATATCTAAGAAAGCACTGCTGAATTCAAGATGATGATTTACCCATTTTCTTCTCAGAATTTTATAGTTTTATCTTTTACATTTAGATCATTGATCCATTTTGAGTTAATTTTTTAATGGTACAAGTTAATGATACAACTTCATTCTTATACATGTGGATATCCTTAAGTTCCAGTACTACTTGTTGAAGAAACTATTTTACCTGACTAAATGGTCTTGGCACTATTGTTAAAAATCAATTAGCCATAATGTATGCATATATTTCTGGACTCTCAATTCTAGTCCATTGATCTATATATGTCTGTTCCTGTGACAGTATAATTCTGTTATGATTACTGTCATTTTGTAGTAAGTCTTGAAATCTGAAAATGTGAGTCTTTCACAAAGTCCTTCAACTTTGTTCTTCCTTTTTCAAGATTGTTTTGGCTGTTAGGATCCCCTTACACTTCAGTATGAATCTGAGGATTAGCCTTTTGATTTCTTAAAAAAAAAAAAGAGAGAGAGAGAGAGAGATTGGATTTTTAATAGTGATTACATCAAATCTATAGATAGTTTTCAGTAGTATTGCCATTTTAATAACAGTCTTTTATTCTATAAATATGGGATGTCTTTTCATTTGTTTAGGCTTTCTTTAAATTTTTTTAAATATAGTTTATTGTCAAGTTGGTGTCTATATAACACCCAATGCTCATCCCAAGAAGTGCCCTCCTCCATGCCCATCATCCATTTTCCCCTCTCCTCCAACCCCTGTCAACCCTCAGTTTGTTCTCAGTATTTAAGTCTCTTGTGGTTTGCCTCCCTCCCTCTCCTTAACTATTATTTCCCCTTCCCTTCTCCTATTGTCCTCTGTTAAGTTTCTCCTGTTCCATGGCCTCTTTAAAATTTTTTAGTAATGAATTTTTGTTTGTTTTCAGTATACAAGTCTCTCATCTCCATGGTTAAACATATTCCTAGGTCTTTTATTCTTTTGGATGATATAAATGGAACTGTTTTTTGTTTTTTTTAATTTTTTTTAATTTTTATTTATTTCTAGGAGAGAGAGAGAGAGAGAGACAGCATGAGCAGGGAAGGGTCAGAGAGAGAGGGAGATACAGACTCTGAAATAGGCTCCAGGCTCCGAGCTAGCTGTCAGCACAGAGCCTGATGCGGGGCTCGAACCCACGAACAGCGAGATCATGACCTAAGCGAAAGTCAGATGCTTAACCGACTAAGCCACCCAGGCGCCCCTTTAATTTTCTTTTTAGATTGTTTTATTTCTGGTGTATAGAAGAAACACAACTTACTTTTGTGTATTAATTTTGTGTACTGCAACCCTGCTGAATTTACTAGCTCTAGTGTAACTTCTTGAAATTTTAGTTCAATTCACTAATGAAACCATTAGACCTAGTACCTCCTTGTTTAGATGGTTATTAATTATTGATTCAATTTATTTATTTTACTTATCTCTCTTTGTTTAAGTTTCAGTAGATTATGTCTTTGAAGGAATTTGTCTATTTCATATAAATTATCAAAGTTGTAATATTCTTTTAATATCCTTTTAATGTTCATGGTTTCAGTAGTTATGACCCCTCTTTCATTTCTGATGTTAGTATATTTGTTTCTTCTCTTTTCTTCTTGATTAACATGGCTACAGGTTTATCAGTTTTATTGATTTTAGAACCAGCTTTTGATTTCATTGATTTTATCTATTGCTTTGATCGATTTCTGTTCTAATTCCTGTTACTTCTTTTTTTCCACTTATTTTATATTTAGTTCACTCTATTTTCTCTAGCATCCTAAGGTAGAAGCTCAGAGTATTAATTTTAGATCTTTTTTCTTTTCATAAATATATGTATTTAATGATATGAATTTTCCTCCAAGCACTTCTTTTGTTGCGTCCCACAAATTTTGAGTTGTAATTTTATTTTTATATAATTCAAAATATTTTTTAATTTTTCTTGAGTCTTTTTATTTGACCCAGGTGTTCTTTAGAAGTATGTTGTTTAATCTAAAAATGTTTTGGAATTTTCCAACGTTCTGTCATTTATTTCTACTTCTATTAGGTATTAAAGCATACTTTGGATTCTTTTCTTTTAAACTTGTTCAGATATGTTTTATGGCCCAGGACACGAGTTCATTTTGATAAATGTTCCATGTGAGCTTGAGAAGACTGTGTATTCAACTGTTGTTGGGCACAGTAGTTTACACATGTCAGTTATATCTGGTTTAATTTATATTGTTTAATTCAGCTGTATCCTTAACAACTTCCTATCTGCTGGGTATGTCAATTACTGATAGAGGCATTGAAGGCTCCAACTATAATAGTAGAATTGTTTATTTGTCTTTGCGGTTGTATCAGTTTTTGCCTGACATATTTTGAGACTCCATTGTTAGGCACATACACTTTTAAGATTGTTCTATATTCTTGGAGATTGATTCCTTTATCTTTTCGGAATGCCCATCTTAATCTCTTATATTATTCCTTGCTTTGAAATCTGCTCTGACTGAAATTAATATAGTCACTCTGGTTTTCTTTACATAAATGTTAGCATGGAATATCTTTCTACATCCATTTACTTTTAATCTCTCTATACCTTTTATTGAGAATGGGTTTCTTGTAGACAACATATAGTCTCATTTTTGTAACCAAGCTGATAGTTTCTGCTGAACTCAGCAGGTAGGCAAGGGTGAGAAAAAATTTCTCAAAACTTTCTTGCCATTTTTTACCAGCAACATAATAGTTGCTTTTTTGTGTGTGCCACTGTTCACTTAGCTGTTGTAAACCTTTGACTACTTTCCAGAGTCCTGACAGTGTTGACTCAGATAGTCTTTGCTTGCTTTTTTGATGTTTGTGCAGAGGGATGAAACATTGGAACTATCTACTCTGCTATTTTTATGCACATCTGTCAGATATTTTAATATTTCATTTGGCTTTCCAAGTGAACCAACTTCTCTTAAATTAATTCGTATATTTTTCCTCTAATTTATTAATTTATGATTTTGTACTTAATAACTTGATTCTTTAATTTTATTATTCTTTTTAATTTAGACTTGAATGTTTAATGAATTATTTTTTTCTTTAAAAACAAAAAAATAAAAACAAAGTTGTTCAATGCTGTGAATTTTATATGAGCCTAAAGTTAGCTGGATATCTTAGGCTCTTAAACAGAATAGCCTCATTATCATTTGTCTTAAAACAACCTGTAATAGTTTTTATTTTCCATTTAATCTAAGAATTATTCTTTAAAGTATTATCTTAAAATTTTTAAGAGATTTGTTTTATTATCAGGAACTTTCATCATTTATTTCTACCTAATGCATTGCAACTAGGTCTATCTACTTTAAATATTTCAATGCCATAAATATAAAGATTCATATATACAGTAAACTCATATTTACTGTAAATTGCACTATTTATCAAAATAAATGCCAGTTTAAATTCCAGGGGTTTTTGTTTTCATTTCTAATATTTCTTTTATTAATGTTTTTACTCCTTTACTCCTTTTACATCATTTTGTTTGTCTTTGCCTGATATATCTCATCTTTTTATTTTCATAAGTTATGTCTTTAGGGATGTCTCTAGCAAACATAAATTAGTTGACTTCTTTTCAAACTTAACTTGATATTGTTTGTCTTAACTGAGTAAACTAACTCATCTACTTTTTTGTGTGTTAACTGGTATTTAATCATATTCCTATCATTATGGTTTTTTTATGTGTGTGTCCTGATAAATATGCTCTATATTTTAGAATTTATTCACATTATTTTTAGTCTCTTATATTTTTAAAACTTTTCTATTATTTTGGTGCCAACTTTAAGAATGAAAGAGTCTGTGAGATCCTCCTCCTATCCCTAAATGAAACAATTATGTAAGCACATGATCCCCTTTGTCCTCCATATTTTGTTCAAATAATCTGTATTATTGGTTACAGATATTCTAATTTTTACATTATGAATATTCTCTTTTAAGAACTTATTTTTGACATTTATATTAAGCTTTATGAGCATATTAACAATAATAATTATTGTGAATAAACTAAGTTTCACTGAATTTATTTCTCACCTTTTTTATCCTTTATCACTCTCTCTGGATGTTTTCCAATTAGGTTTCTTTTCTTTTTTTTTTAAATGTGATGTCAGCATAATATTCTGAACCTCTGGGAATGTAAATGTATACCTTTGATAAATCTCTAGAGTGGTTTGAACACTGTTTAAATGTAAATGCCTTTAGCCTGGCCATGCTTTCTAGCTTATCACAAATTCCATGTGCTCCCTTCTGTCTATTTGATCTACCTGCCTGCATTGCCATTTTTGTTTATAAATTCTCTCTAAACTTTCTTAGACCACATGCAGTTTTAAATATTCAAGTGTTTAAAATATTGTTCCATGTTCTTACATTGAGTGACACTCTTTTCTTTCCTGCACTTAGGCTTTAGAAGATCAGGTATGGGAACTCTTGCAGGAAGCAGACAAGACAGCTGAAGAGAACAAGGATCAGAGTCAGGTCTACGATGCCATGGCTGACACCTTGGGTGAAGCATGGGCAGCCCTTGTCTCTATGCTTGAAAGAAGAAGGGAGCTCCTCAGATTGACCTCTGAATTTTTTGAAAATGCCTTGGAGGTTTGTGTTTTAATAAACTATCTTCTTCATATCACACCTAATGGAAAGTGTTCCTGAAAATGTTTTATTTCCACAAATGGACATTGCAATCACTTTTAAAAATGGTAGAATGACCAAGTTATACATAATGCATTTAATTTTTGGGTTCCAAAGAATAAATTTTTTAATATTTTAAATGTAGCCTTTCAAAAAAACTTTTAATTATAGCTATAAAATTAAGTAAAATATTAAGTAAAAATGGAAACTCTTATTCATAAGTCACTATAATTTATTACCTTCTTTAGAAGATGATAATACAATCATTAAATCAGGCAATTATCCCTATTTATAGTTATTTGGAAACGTTGGTCTAAAGTGTTCTTGTTGACTAAAAGATGGAGGATAGAATTTCTTCGGCTATTTATAAAAAGGCAATTGCAGAATATTGTATAGGATGTTCGACTTGTAAGCATAGCATTTTATAGAACGCTTTCTTAAGGCATATATTTGGATTCCATAATTTGAACTCATTAGGAATTTAAGGAAGAGAAAAAATCCTGGACCAAGAAGGTCATTTCTTCCTGTGACTTTTCTTGAATTCTGAGATTTTTTTTGCAGTTCCCAATTTCAAAATGTGAGACTGAAAGAACATTATCGAAAGAGCTGTTGTATTTGGTGTAAGACAGTTATTGAAAATTTCACTTTTAACTTCTCTGTCAAGTGGCAGCACATTCATTTTGATGTGAGAGCACTGCTTCATTATGATAAAGCACTAGCTTTGAAAAATATGACACTTCCAAACTCAAAATTCAGGTCTTAAATCCAAAATAATGAAAGAAGGAAGATTAGTAAGAGAACATAAAAATAGGGGTAGGCAATCTCATGCATCATGAACTTGTTTCAAAGTAAGAGAAGAAGCAAAAACCTTGTTGTAACTTTTAAGGTTTGTTTCCCACAGTCTGAATATAGAAGTCCAACTACAATTCATTTTATAGATCATCTTGAGAAAAAGTTTCACACATAGTTTTCTTTCCTGAACAGAAACCAGGTGAAATGCACCTCCAGGGGTCAAATTGTAGATACATCGGATTCATTCCATCTAAGTAAGTGGGGTATAGATGTCAACTGCCCTTGAAATCAACTCACAGGAAATGATCTTCCTTCAAACATTAAATATTTGTTTCTCACAAGGTACTAGCATTAACGCTAGCTGATTTTCTCTGTGATGAGAAATTATATCCAGATATTGCATGAAGTAAAAGGAAATACTAAGTCAACTCATAATTCAGCCCAGCACTCTGATTTTTACTGAAAAGATATTATTTCTTCTGTTATCCTCCTTCCAATTTTGTGGGTCACTTCATACTAAGCTGAAGGCAAACTCTTACATAATCTTTTCTGCCCCTTGTGTACGCCAAAACTATTTTCATTACTGATTAAGAAAAAAAAAAAAAAGATGAGAATAGGGTCTTTGCAGTTTGTCCCACAATTGTCACTTCTGTCCTGTGCAAGATGCAAAAAGAAAAGTGGGTAAAAGAAAATATCCATAAGGTAAAAGTTAACAGAACTTTTGGGAAAACTTCTCTGAGTAAAGCATTGTTTGTTTATTTATTTTAATTTCAAATAACAGTTGAAATATAAGTTATACAGTGACTCCATGTTCTAAAGAAAAAAACCAAATCACCTTCTAGGGTTGGTTTTACTTATTTGTTTGTTTGTTTGTTTGTTCATTTGTTTGTTTTGAATCTTCTCTTCAAAGAATACCCTCAAGGGGCATCTGGGTGGCTCAGTCAGTTAAGTGTCCCTCTTGATTTCAACTCATTATGAAATGAGCTCATGGTTCATGAGATGGAGCACAGAGCCTGCTTGAGATTCTCTCTCTACTTCTCTCTCTGCTCCTCTCCTGCCCTCTCACTCTCTCTCTCTCTCAAAATAAACATTAAAATAAAACCAAAGAATACCCTTAAAATAAGTTATTAGAAATGGAATGAATTAGATATGTATATGATGTGTGGATAGGATCCTCTTATTGAATTATGATGCATGCAGTTCCATAAAGATATGGAATGACTTCTTATTGCATGCTTGATATTTATTACAGGACTGTTTCAGACTCACAGACTTAACCATCAGACAGGTTATTCTCTTATCAAACACCAAGCTAACTTTCAGAACACTATCCATAAATGGCAGTGGCTGGTATCACTAGATTGTTCTAACCTGAAGGCAGAGGCCTTCTCCACATTTCCAAAGAGGGTGTGCTCATTGGTCTCTCTTCATCATTTCATGCATTTATGACTTCATCATTATGCATTTTATGTGGCTACTATAATAATCAAAATACAGCACATCTTGTTAACCGAATAGTTAGATAAAAATATTAAAAATCACTAAATGAATAGATGATTGTTTGGAGAAACTTGAAAAAGAAGACAAGCATGGGATAAGGTTTTATGTCTATTTTTAAAATGTTTTATTTATTTTTGAGTCAGAGAGAGACAGAGCATGAGTGGAGGAGGGGCAGAAAGAGAGCCAGACGCAGAATCTGGAGCAGGCTCCAGGCTCCAAGCTGTCAGCACAGAGCCAGATGCAGGGCTCCAACTCACAAACTGTGAGATCATTACCTGAGCCAAAATCAGATGCTTAACCTACTGAGCCACTCAGACGCCCCAGCTTTTATGTCTTTCTCACTGATATGTTGCCTTTATGAGTTTGTTCAATACCTAATCCATAGATAAACAAGTTGATTAATATATTCTTATAATCTATCATAATTACCTTTAAATCTGAGTGCTAAAACAAACTGGCTATTATCTAGCTAGACTACCACTATGTCTACTACCATGGATGTACTGTACTGGTAGAATCAAATATATTTTACTCTCTTCTAAAATTTGTTTCTAAGATCATTCCCCTGAGAATATTAACATCACTTCAGATACTTCCCTTTCATATTCTCTCCAAGGAGAAACAGAAAGACTGGTCATATTCCTCACCATTTAGGACATCAAATTGCTCCTTTGTTTTTTGGAACAGAGGAGAAATTTTCCATTTTTCATTCTTGCTGTATCTAATTTCATTTTTATTTATATAAAGAATATATTAGATCATTGATAAAAGTGTAAACAAAATTACAAAAGTATAGATTTAAAAGGTAAAAGTTCAACCCCCATCCTAAATCTCATTCCTTCTTATAAAGGCAATCCTTTGGTGTGTATCTCTTCAAATCACTTTTTGCACAAAAATATTTTTTTTTGTTTTGTATAAGAAACGGTATAAGACATTCTTCTCAGTCTTTTTGAAATGGGATTAGACTTGTGTTAGTTTTAAAGTTACATTTTTTGAGCTCTAGGTCTAATCATAGAGGAAAACACTAACTATATTTCAACCTTTCCTCTAACTGGGTTCTTAAATTATATTTACTAATAATTACATAGGCTACTGGTTTACCAAACTTTTATTGTTTTGTTTTTGTTGTCGTTAGCAAGTTTTCTGGTTATTCTTTGATGAACTGCTTCACATGTTGAAAAATGGCTTATATGCAATCCTTTCAGCTGAAATTTTCAGACACTAAACAAGTTAGATTATTTCAGCACATATGACATATTTCCAAGTATGAAAGGAATACAAAGGAAGAAGAAAGTTTTTACTTTGGCACACTGTTAAGTGACTACTTGCAAACACACAACCTCTTACAAACATTCTAAGTCAGCACATGCTCTCACAAACACACATCTTCATACATACACACAAACACATTTACAGGCAACTAGGCCATGAATTAATGGAAAACATGTACAAATAACCCATAGTGGCACATTGATTTTTATTTTTTCAAATGTCTTTCCCATGTATTTCTGTTGTAGTTTGCTATTAAAATAGACCAAGCTGAAGATTTCCTCCAGAACACCCAGGAGTTTGAGAATGCCGAGTCCTTAAAATCACTTCTTCAGCTTCATGAACATCATAGCAAAGGCAAGAAATATGTTTATTCTTCACATACGCTTTCAGAGGTTTTATAATATGTTCACGTGAGAATGCTCCTGTATGACATTGTATTTTAAATTTATCTGTTTATACCTCAAATTTTTCCAAGAAAGTTTAAATAAAACTTCATTTTTGGTCATCTGTTTCAAAAATGACATAGTTGTAAATGATTCTAAAGGGATGTTAGAGGAACAGCCTCCAAAGATTCAGTTATTCAATCTGCTACATTTTAGCTCCTGAGGTCAGGGGCCATTTCCACCTTGTTCATCCTTGTATCCTCAGCCTCTAGCACAGTGCTGGCACGTGGTGGATCCTCAAGAAATATTTCTTGGTTTAATAAATGGTTGAATTCAGTGAATGTTCCTTCTCAGGGTCAGGGAATGAAGACCAGTCTTTAAACAATAGCTCTGGATAAGGAAAATCCCTTTTTCACTATTGCAATTATTTTTTAAAAAGAGAGTAGAGAAAGCCTACAATTTGGTTGGGGCATGTATACACTCATTGGTGAGTTACCTCTGTGCTTCCCATGGGTCCCTGTTATACCACCCAGCATACTATGTAATAATAATTTATTTCCATATTTGTCTCCATGACCAGATTGTGAGACTCTGGAGGGTAGAGATGAGTACATCTCTGAATCTCCACAATATAGAATAGCATCCAACCCAAAGTATGTTTATCAAGTGTTATTTATATTTAATTCTAGTGTAAGACACAACACAATGGTACAACCTGTGGAATAAACAAGGCACTGCAGGGATACTAAGGAAGCGAAAGTTGGTACTAAGCTATGAAGGATCACAACTGAGCCCTCCACTTTTCCAGTGATCTTCTTATAAGGAACATAACACCTAAGAAGCTTCCTTGCAGTAACAATCATATTGTTATTTCCTTGTTCTTAAATGTTTTTTATATATTTTCAATGTGGCTGAGATATAGGTTCATTAGAATCCATTATACTATTTTCTTTACTTTTGTATATATTTGAAAGTGCCCTTGGAATGAGTTTAGGAAACATCATCCCACTGAGGAACATTTGGAATACTTAAAAATGTTTTAGGAAGAAATGTCACCCATGATCTAGATGCCAAGACTGTAACTTTGATACTTTTTAGAAATTACTCATTTAGAAAGATTGTTTAGCAAGTTATAAATTCACTTAAGTTATGTACATCTCTATTTATCCATCTTGAATTGTTACATATACTTAAGAATGGCAAACTGTATTGGTATTAGGATAAAATGTACTTTAATATTAACTTCCTTAGATACAATGACAATCAAAACAAACAATAAAAATTTATTAATTATATACTTGCCTCACATCACAAGGCATTATGTCAGAAAGTAGGATTTTATGTATTCAAAAACTCAATCTTTAAATAAATATACCATAGGGATTTTGTATTTCTTGAAGTTCATGATATTCTATCTAGTTTACTCTTGAGGAGAAATACATCACTTTGTATGATCAACTGATGAATAAATAGCTAGGAAAGCATAAACAATAAAATAGTTAAGATGTAAGAAACCAACAGAGGAAGAACCAAAGGAACGGACAGAGGAAACTGAGGCAAGAATTTATCCACTTTAATGACTGTCATGATAGAAGTAACAGACTGACTATAGTCTGGGTACAGATTACAAGTTATCTTTGGCCAGAGATCCCATCCCTGGTGGTACTATGATAGTAGTTACACTATTTTGGCAGATGTTGAAACAGAAAACCAGAGAAAGATCACAAATGGAAATTTTGGATAATTATATGCATTCTGTAGGAACCAGAACAGGTTGGCCCATTCCACTGTCAGTGTGCAATACCATAGCACTTAGAGCTATGCTTCCCTCTCTCATTGGAAAAGTCTAGTGTGTAAGAGCTAGTTATGGAAAGGAAGAAAATAAATACTATGTGGAAACCTTGCCACTTATCCATATTTATTCCGTGTGTGTGTATAACTTTTTACAATATCATAACAAACTCTTCAATGCAAAGGAAATATATATACATGTAAATGAGATGCAGTCATGCTGATGATCACATATAGGGTATACAAACTAAAATTCTTCAGTTTGATACACAAGGCCCTCTGTAACCTGTCTTCACCTCATTTGCAAGTTCTTTCTTTCACTTTTATATAAGAACTTGTTCTAGACAGATAGTTCTTTTTCTGCCTCTTGCCTCTCCCATCTTATTCATGCTTGCTTCCATTCCTTTCAGAGATTTACTCTAATGTTCTCCCTGCCTCTTCTTACTCTGTTTGAATGATCCCATCCTCTTTTTGGTTCAAGTTGTTCTTGTTTGTGGCTTCGCATTGTTAACTCCCAATCAAATTGCCCAGTGGACGTGAGCACACCTTGCTCGCTCTGAGCAGATAACACCATTTGGTACTTTATTGGACAGCTCTATGTCATGTGAAATAAACTACTTCACATTCTTTCTTCTTCATATCAAAATCTTTCTTTCCAATGTCTTCACTTATCTCATTCTCTCTTTCGGCTCTCAAAAAAAAAAAAAAAAAAAGTGTCAATTTAAAAGAGACAACTGGCCCAACTACCACAGCCCAATTATTGCTGCACAGTTAACTGCGGAATGTTAGAATGCTAAAGTAGAGTGCCATGGCAGAGTGGGAAGAACACTGAGCTTCTAATCAGAGCACATGGTTTTTAGCACTGGTTACTCCCTTTCTAGTTGTGTGATACTTGGTAAGGTACTTAGTCTCTAGTGTTCTTTATAGTTCTCCCCATCCTAAAAATAAAAAGCAGTATATTCAACCCTGCTGATATTCTCTTTTTTTCTCCCTTCTAACAGCAAATGTCTCAAAGATTGCCCTGTCTTACTGACTTCACGTCAGCACTACTTCCTTACTTCTCAATCTGGTACCTTGGCTTCTGTTTCTATCACGTTCCCATCACAAAACCCCATGCCTTCTCAAAGTCTTTTATATCTCTAGAGGACCACTGATCTCTAGCACCTATATCTCTCTTAATTCTTCCCCCTCTCAATACATTTGATCTCATTCAAGCATTCTACAAAAACTGTTGAACATCTCTCCTATGCCAGTCACTATGCTAAGTGCTAGGGATATTATCATGGTCATATTGCATCAGAGTCTGGCGGCAAAGGGAGACACTAATCAACTAACCCAACACATAAGTATAAAACTATGGTTGTGCTAAGAGCTGTGAATGAGAAGAATATTGTATCAAGAGAACAATTAATAGAAGGATTTGATTCAGCCTGGTTTATCCATTCAAGAAGTGGCAGTTGAGTAAGGCGTGAAGTATGAATAGAATAAAGGTGGACCAGGAAGGGTTTGAGGAGAATGGCGTTCCTGGCAGAGGACACAGTGAAAAGTTCTGGGGCAGAAGGGAATATACCATTTGTAAGGTATGTAAAAAGAGAGGGATGAAGAATAGAAAGACTAAGGAAATATGAAAAGAAGATAGGACCCAGACCATGCCAGACTTAAATCATGTCAAGGGATCTGTCCTTAATTCTAAGGCTATGGGAAGCCATTGTTTGGGGTGTGTGTGTGTGTGTGTGTGCGTGTGTGTGCGTGCAAGCGTGCATGTGCGAACATGTATGCATGTGTGTGACATACTGTGTTTAGAAAAAAATCTCTCTGGCTGACTATGGGGAATAGATGAATGGATTGGAGAAGGATGCAATTCAGAGGTGGCTGCACAAGTCCAGGCAACAAGTAATGTTTTCTGTAGTGGGGATGAAGAGAAGTAGACACATGTAGGAGAAAGAGGGTGAAATTGACAGGTCTTGGTAATGAGAGAGTGGAATGTGTCATGGATGACTCCTGGGTCATAGACTTTAAACCTCATTATTAGCCCATTCACTTCCGAACATAGAACATGTCAAGGAGAGCAGGGACCTTAACCATCATCACACCACTAAAACCCGACTGAAACAGTGCCCACATCCCATGATCTCTCCCCTCTCTGTACTGTATTACACTGAACTGAAGCATCCTATCATTTGGCAGTTAGTGCTACAGAAATTGTTAGGTTATGGTATCTGACCAGTTATATCACAGGCATTTTATGTTTGCACATTTGAATTCCTTACAGTATAACTTATTGTTATTATAAAGGTTACATACATTTTAAATTCTACCAAGAGTGTGAATATCACTATAGAAAAGCTTGCTCATGTCATTATTCTTTCTTCTTTCTAATTTTCTTCTAGAACTCTTAGAACGATCTCTCGCCCTTTTAAACAAAAGTCAACAACTCACTGACTTCATAGAAAAATTCAAGTGTGATGGACCTAATGTGAATTCTGAGTTGATTCAGGGCGCTCATAACAGCTGTCTGAAGATTGACAGCCTTCTTGAGCTTCTACAAGATAGGAGACGGCAACTAGACAAGGATCTGAAGCAACAGCAGCAAGAACTGGGTCAGGTTCTGCAGATATGTCAGTGGGACCAGCGAGAAAATCAGGTAACACAAAGGGGAGTTAATGATATCCTGACCTCAGCTAATTAAGTTTGGTTATTATGTGGACTGGATGTTTCCTGGGATAGTTCCTCAGATGTCACGATCAAATTCTTTGGTTTTTGGTCCAAACTAACTTGTTGTTTCCTCACATAAGTTAAACGAAAAACAAAGATTTTTATCTCCTGTGATCATAATATTGATTTTATAAATGGTAAAGTACCTATGGTATTTTGAAAATGACTGTGTTCTATTGTTGTATTATTTTTCTCATGTCCTTCTAGGTTACTACTTTTAGGCACATTTCTTTGAATTTCTGAAATATAATTTGTAGTTTTCTTGAAAGTTGGAGAGGCAGGATAGTGCTGAACTGTACTACATTGCTGCTAGTGTCAGTGAAAAAGTCTGTCAACCCCAAATAGCATTCTAAGGAGACTGGTCTGGTGCAACAAAGAAATATGACCTTGGCCTGTGGCTGGATGCTCAATGGTTAGAGTTTGGGGCAAGAGGTTCATGAGTTTGCCAACTTTTTAGAGCTCATTACCCCAACTTCAGGCACAACTCTGATAAGTTGTCAATATGCTTGCTGCACATTCCTTTTGCCCCAATTAGTTGAGGGGAAGCATGGATAGAACTTTCTTTGCAAACCCCCACCTCAAACAGGTGGGATATTTATTGCAATATTTCTAGTTGTCCCCTTCCCATGCTTAAATCTGTACAGAGTAAGTGGAGGGAATTTTCAGGGAGAAATATGTGGAAGGAGGTCTCCTGGTCTAGATGCATGGGCAAGAGGTCCCTTCACATGTTTTATATTGCTGCTCTGATCCAGACTGGACAGACAGACCTATGGCTGGGAGCATAGATGAGGCCAAGAGAAACTGGTTCTTATTTCAAGCTGGAAAAGTGAAGACTTAAATAATGATCACACCTTCAACTAACACTTATTCAACTAACACCTACCATGTGCCAGGTGCTATCCTACTGGGAATAACAACACAAAAGACAAAGTCCTTTCCCTCTGGGAATTTCCCTTCTAATGCAGTTTCTCAACCTCAGCACTATCTAGGTAACTTTGGAGGACTGTCCTATGCTCTCTAGGATGTTGAATAGCATTCCTGACCTCTACTCACTAGGCGCTTGCAGAATATCCTTATTGTGACAACAAAAAAACGTCTGCAGACATTGCTAAATGGCCCTTGGGGGACAAAATTACCCCCGATGAGAACCTCTGTTCTAGTGTGATTAGAAAGACACACCATAAACAAATGAAAATTGTAAGTATTATAAAGAAAATCAAATAGAGCAGTAACTTTATCTTGTGTTGGTCTACTTTTAATCAGAGAAAGCCTCTCTGAGGAGGTGGCAAAGAGCAGAGACCCAAATGCGGGGGCTCCATTCATACATTCTGCTGGAATTGGATTGCCTCCCCATCAAGTCACCATATACTTTCCAACCTACCTCCACTTTTAGCCATTTGCCTAGACTACTGCCAGCCGCTCTCTTCTTTCTGCTGTGTTTTACCTGTCCGCCCTCATCCACTCCCCAGCTTAGCTCTTTGCCTGCCCCACCTTCACATCCTCATTATCCAATGCAATGGCCTTTTACTGGTGATTCTGGCATAACAAAGGAAAATTAATGCTCAGGACAAGAATCAACTTAAAATTGTTTATAAAACAACTGTTTCTATGTTCCTTGTATTCCCTATAACACTCTCTCTCTTCCTGTCCCTCTTTTCTATTCCCTATTCCTGATCTGACACCATCTTCCCAGATCTCCTGTGTCCTTAAAGAAACCTTCTTATCTCTTTGCATGGAGTTTTTAACCCAAAGCCCTGCCTCTAGGACTTCCAAATTTCAAAATGAACATTTTAACTCAGGCACATACTTAAGAGAAATATTGTCATCCCTAGAAATCAGAAATTTTTTTTCAAAATGACTTTATTTTACTTATTTACTTAGAGTGTCTGCACAAGTGGGGGACGGGCAGAGAGAAGGAAAGAGAGAATCCCAAGAAGGCTCCATGCTCTCAGCTCACAGCCTGATGTGGGGCTATATACCACGAATCATGAGATCATGACCTGAACTAAAATCAAGAATTGGAGGCTTGGGGCATCTGGATAGCTCAGTTGGTTGAGTGCCTAACTTTGGCATCTGGTAATGATCTCCCAGTTCAGGAGTTCGAGGCCCACATAGGGCTTGCTGCTCTCAGCCTGTCAGTGCAGACCCTGCTTCAGATCCTCTGTTCCCCTCTCTCTGCCCCACCCCTGCTTGCACTCTCCCATAAATAAATAAATAAATAAATAAATAAATAAATAAATAAATAAATAGAATTGGAGGCTTAACTGACTGAGCCACCCAGGCACCCCCAAAAGAGGTATGATAATAACTAAAGTATTATAGAAGATTTCTGACTTGATGAATTCTCTAACTTATGGGGTCTTATCATTTTTAGGAGGAGCATGTGCTTTTATTGATGAGGCGTTGTTTCTTTTTTTAATGTTTGTTTATTTTTGAGAGAGAGAGAGACAGAGCATGAGCTGGGGAGGAACAGAGAGAGAGGGACACAGAATCTGAAGCAGACTGCAGGCTCTGAGCTGTCAGCACAGAGCCTGCCACAGGGCTGGAACTCACAAACTGCGAGATCATGACCTGAGCCGAAGTCTAATGCTTAACTGACTGAGTCACCCAGGTGCCCCTTGACGAGGTGCTTTTTAAAAGTAGACTTTAAGGGTACCTGGGTGGCTTAGTTGGTGAAGCATCTGAATTTTGGTTTAGGCTCAGGTCATGATCTCCTGGTTTGTGAGTTTGGGCCCTGCACCAGGCTCTATGCTGACAGTGTGGAGCCTGCTTGAGATTCTCTCTTTCTCTCTGCCTCTCCCCACCTCTCTCTCTCTCTCTTTTAATCAATATATAAACTTAAAAAATAAAAGTAGAATTTATTTAAAAATTTTTTAACATTTTATTTATTTTTGAGACAGAGAGACAGTGTGAGTGGGGGAGGGTCAAAGAGAAAAGTAGACACAGAATCTGAAGCAGGTTCCAAGCTCTGAGCTGTCATCACAGAGCCCAATATGGGGCTGGAACACACGAACAGTGAGATCATGACCTGAGCCGAAATCAGACCCTTAACCAACTGAGCCACCAGGTGCCGCAAAAGTAGACTTTATTTTTTAGAGCAGTTTTAGATTCACAGTAAAACTGAGTGGGAAAGTACAGAGTACCCTCTGTTCCCACACATGTACAATCTCTCCCAGTATCAACATCCTCCACCAGAGTGGTACATTTATTATAATCAGTGAATCTACACTGACATATCATTATCACCAAAATCCATAGTTTAGGTTATAGTTCACTCTTGGTACAATATATTCTGTGGGTTGGTCAGATGGATAACGACATGTATCCACCATTTCACTGCACTAAGAATCCTCTGTGGTTCTGCCTATTCATTCCAATTTCACCCTTTCTCTTGGCAACCACAGATCTTTTTACTGTCTCCTTAGCTTTGCCTTTTTCAGATGTCATATAGTTGGAATCTGTATGTAGCCTTTTCAGACTGGCTGTTTTCACATAGTAATATACATTTAAGTTCCCTCCACGTCTTTTCATGGCTTGATAGCCATTTCTTTTTAGTGCTGAGTAACATTCCATTGTCTGGATTTGCCACAGTTTATTTATCTATTCACATGCTGGAAGACATCTTGGTTGCTTCCGAGGTTTGGCAGTTATGAATAAAGGGGCTCTATGGATTCATGTACAGACTTTTGTATGGAAATAAGTTTTAATTCATTTTGTAAAAAACAAAGAATATGGCTGCTGGCTCATATATAGTAAGAATATATGTATAAGAAATTGCCAAACCATCTTCCAAACTGGCTGTACCATTTTACATTCCCACCAGCAGTGATAATTCCTTTGGCTTCACATCCTGACCAGCATTATCAGTGTTATCAGTGTCTCACACTGGCCATTCTGATAGGTGTATAGTGAAATTTCATTGTTTTAATGAATTTCATCTTTAAATTGGGAATAATAACTATTAATTCATAGAGTTGTTGAAGGGTTAAATGAAATAACATATAAAAGATGTAGCACAAAGTCTAGCATTCAGAGAGGCACTTAATACGTATCAGTTTCCTTGTCCTTCTCTGATTAAGATTTGCAACTTAAGCATTCTTTCTCATCTGGTCCATAGTCTTTCCCTTGGATTTGGCTTTACTGTTGGTATACATGTTGAGGTCTCTCAATACTGTTTAGTTTTTGGAGGCTGCTCTAGATAAAGGAAACCTTTAAGAATGTATATTTTTAGGGGCGCCTGGGTGGCTTAGTCGGTTAGGCGTCCGACTTTCGCTTAGGTCATGATCTCAAGGTTCGTGGGTTTGAGCCCCGCGTCGGGCTCTGTGCTGACTGCCAGCTCAGAGCCTGGAGCCTGTTTCAGAGTCTGTGTCTCCCTATCTCTCTGACCCTCCCCTGCTCACTCTGTCTCTCTCTCTCTCTCCTAGAAATAAATAAAAATT